>NC_056563.1:3867740-3890568 GCF_013358625.1 Macadamia integrifolia | reverse complement strand
TGGGGGGTGGGTGGGGTTTAAATATACAAATTACTTTAAAGGCAGTAAAAAATTTCCCTCATGTCTCTCATGCATGTAGAGCATATGTACAAAGCATGGGACTGATCATAATATATAAGGGTTCTACCAAAACTCTAGTGCTTCTGGCAAAGCCATGCATATGAAACAGGGATGGAGGACAGACATCACAGAGAACCAGAGGAACACTTACATTGACCCGAGGAAAAAGGCAAGGGAGAGATGAAACCCAAAGAGAAATATAGATACAAAAGCAGTGAGTAGCATCGCCACAGAGGTAGAATAAACCTGCAAATTAACGGGAAAGAAAAAACATATCAGTAGAGAATTTGAGGTGTTGATGATGTGTTGCACCAAAGAAAAGGCTCTCATTAAGACTATTGTTGGTAAGTTCAACAAGAGACTGGCACACTAACAATCAAATGGTCTACAGGCTCACACCAAGGATCCCATAATAAACTGTGTACAGTAAAAGCTATATATATAGCTGATCAAACACCAAAGATTTTTGGATCATGAGGTTAACACCAAAAATGTAAGACCGTTTGAAGAGAAGAAAAGCAATTGAAAGTTAGTATCCCATTTCATGAAACAGTTGTCTCAATTTCCATGACAGAGAAAAGAAGACAAGCACTAGACAAAATTCTGGGAACCCATTAACACAATTGCATGGAATCATAATTCAGGCAATACATTATTCTTGGCAAGATAGCCTATGATCATCTTCAAAAATTAGATTGGGTCTTGGGGGCATGGATTTTCTTCTTATGCCTTCCCCTACCCATGGTCTACTCATTTCTTTAGAAAGCATTTAAAAGCATCTGCACAGGTAGGATTTTAAATACATGAGATTGGTTTTCATAGTTCAGTTCAGCGCATCCTGGACATTTTTTTTGAACCTTCCAGGTATAAGCAAAGAATGTAGGAAAGGCATAAGCAGAGATCCACTTCCAGCCTGAGATCAGACAGCTGGGCTAAGCATGAGCTTTCCAAACTTGCAGATCTCAATCAAGTAAACTAAACCTCATACAGTACCAGCAGAGTTGAATCTCTGGGACGAGTTATTAATTTATCCTAGTCATTAACATCTGGAGATAATCTCCACATTCCACATATGTTTGGCAAATCCCATCAACAAAGACATACTTTAGTTGGATTCTTAGTAATAAGTTCAATGGATCGGAGAAGAGAGTTAAGAGTTGGTTTCTTAGCAAATGCCATCAACATGGACAGACTTTAGTTGGTTCCCTTTGGGCGACTGAGGGTGCTGTGAGGGGGGGGGGGGGAATCCTGGTTGAGGACTCTGCTTGCTTGGAAGGTTGGACATCAGGTGATGCCGCTACCAGTTTGGAGAAGAGAGTTAAGGGTGCTTGGTTGGCAGCACTTCTAGTGACACCTGCAAGCCCAGGGGATGGCAGGGCAGGAGTAACTTGGAATTCTTTGTTTGGGCCTTCCTCGTTGAACAAAGGGGAAGGTATCAATCAGCACTTCATCTCTCCTGTTTTTTTAGGCAATGAGAAGGTGGCTTCCCAGCTCAGAACTCTGCTCTGGTTGGGCACTTCATTGGACTCGGGCCTTCCTTTGAAAACGTGAAGTCTTCTCTGGAAAAACAAATGGAGTTTTAAGGCGTGTGCATGGTGTTCCCTGGCATGTTCATGGAGGTTTCCAAGAGTTTCAGAGTACCACTGACCCCAACAAATTTCACTTGACTGTGTGCCCTTTATCAGCCCCTTGTTTTATCAACAATCCAATGAATGTAGAATTGTTAACATGTGTAGTGACAAAGTTAACCACAACTTCAGCTACAAATACACAAACCTGATTCATTTAGAGTATCCACGGAAAACAAATTGATAATGTACCAAAACCATCTGTCCTTTTTATATTGGTACAAATGTAAGAAATTTTTTACCAAAACACATGAAAAAATTTCCCATGATATATGCCCACTCATAATTCTCATATTTCATTGGTGTATTAGAAAATGGAACCAGGTATTTGATGCCTTACCTTCACAATATTATCAGCATACTTCATCACCATCGATACAGCAATACCACTGCAACCAAAAAGGTTCATGTCCAGTCATATTGATACACAATAGGACAGTTAGCAAGTAGGCATCTGATACACAAGATTAAACGGGGAAAAAAAAAAAAAAAAAAGGTATCTGATGTAAACTACCTGAGTGCATGGTTGAGAATCATGAGAGTAGTAATCAATGAGTAACCATGAAAGAATCCCCTGAAAACTTGAAAGGGTAAACTTGTGTGAAAAGGCTGAGACAAACAGTTAGATCATGTTTGAAAACTGGACCAATGTAGATCCGATTCCAGATCCAAAACTAAACTTGATCTTAAATACAAATCAGATTTGGGTCAGATCTGCATACTTAAGCTCGATTATTTTATAGATAATAGTAATTTACACATAGTGATAAGCTTACTAGGTTTTGGATCCAAAACCGAGCCTGTGCTAAGAATGGAATATACCAAACATGTCCGATACTAAGATCCAAAACTAGCTAAATGGCTACAGGCCGGACAGATCCAGATCTGAGCATCTCTGTTTTATGCTTTAGTACTTTACCAATTTCAACTGGCTTTTACTTCAACTAGTTAAATGGATACAGATCCAGACAGATCCAGATCTGAGCATCTCTGTTTTATGCGTTACTGCTTGACCATTTTCAAATGGCTTTTACTTCAACAACACAAAAAAAAACCAAGGGGTTGACAAGTTCACAAGGAAACAAATGGTTTTTCAACCAGTTTTAGAACACGAAAAATTTTAACAGGATCAGAATGAAATGAAGCCTCCTTTGTTCAAACTGGTTCAACCAGCTGCAGTTTTATTTTATTTTTTTTTTTTTTTTTTTTTTTTTTTTTGGGTGGGGGGGTGGGTGGTGGGTGGTGGTTGGTGGTTGGGGGGTTAGATTCAGCCCTATAAAACTGAGGTTATGAGTAATGAAAACATCCAGGTACCCTTGCAGGGAAACAAGAGCAAACTGATTTAAGAAGCATGTCTCTCTCCTCTCTGGTACCCCTCCCAGCATGCACTTCCGTGCCACTCTGATTATCACTTTATTAAATCAATTATATGCTTTTAGACTCAAATCAACTCCGCCTCATCCCAACTAAAGGGGTCGGCTACTTGGATCCTCTTTCTCCAATCAAGTCTATTCAAAGCACGAGTCATCTGTTACAGTGAGAGAAAGAGCAAGCAAAAGCTAGGAATGTACATAAAGCTGATAATATTCATATGACTTTCTTTTCTTAATTTTGTCTAAGGATCCAACTAAAATATTTAATGAAAAGTGATTATGCCCTTTTATCCTATTTTAAACTTCAAGAATCTATTTGTTATTTTGTTTCTATTAAAAAGAATTTTAACTACTTAAGCGAAGGATAGAAATAGAATATTATGAAACTTACAGTTGGAGAGCAGATTGACGGTCATGTGGGTAACAGAAGGAAGAGTAACTGGTATAATGGCTACATGAGATATATATATATATATATATAGATCTAAGGCTAAGCAAGAAAATACAAAGAACTTAATATATTATTTCAGTCATTATACAAAGGCCATTTAGTCTAAAAAAGTATTGAAATGAGTTGCTACTACAATTGCAATATAAGTAACTATTTAGATTACTAGAGCCACGATAATCAATCTGCATCATAGGCATTACATGCTTTTATCTCCCACATCCAAGTCCCATGACCGGTACTAATTTAAAAATCAAATATATATGGAGTTTCAACTCAAATTAAGTGAGGTTGACTTAACTATTGAACAGGGAATATAGTCTGGCAAATAAAATCAGATCTTCTTTTGTACTAGATGTGGCCTTGTGGGATGTCTTTTCTCTAAGGTGGTTGTATCTTTTTCTCCCCCTTCATTCAATAAAATGTTACCAGGAAAGGAGGGGTACAGAAAGAGATCTTGATGCAGTCAAAGGAAGAATTTTTTGTGGTACTGTTCGCAAGGAATTGTGTGGGCCCCTCAATGGACAACTTTGGTCGAGGATCCCGTCGGAAGATCATTGTTTGCTGCTGGAACATTCTGTGGAGTCAAAAATAGCAAATTTCTATTTTGTTTAGTAGTTTTTTATATCAAAGTTAGTCGTTCATTTGTTAGTAAGTATGCTACTTAGTAGTTATTTTGGGACTTTCTATTTTGCGGAGAGCTCCTAAACTCTGTTTCTTAGTTGTTTAGGACTTCCTATTTGAGGGAGTAACTAAATTTTCTTTGTTTCTTTGTAGTAAAAAGGATCTCTTGCTATATTAAGAGTTTCTTATCTGGTTGTAATGATCACAGCTTACAAATAAAGAAGGGCACTCTAGCCCACAGATATGATGTTTTGGAAACTACCTCACATAGAGTGTGTGCACTGTGGTAAATCACTCGCAACCCTTATGGTGAAGCAACTGACAAGCTGAGGTGGTGAATCCTTGGTTTGGGACTGGTGGCGAAGCCTTTCCCGTAGGCCATAGGTGGTGAAGGCTTTGGTCATATCCCCTCCTTCCCTTCTTCTTTTTCTCTTCTTTTCTTCAAGTTCCAGCAGTGGTTCTAGTATATGTGTAGGAGATTTCAGAAACTTTTCTGGACTTCATCTTTGGAGGTTTGATTATGCACTAATTATTTTATTCATTGTGCTTTATTCTTGGTCAATACTCATTTCTATTCTTCCCAGTTTTATTTCAGTTTCAGACCTGTGGTTTCAATATTAAAGCTCTTTCTGATCTCATTTTTTGGTCATCAGTACCAGTCAATCCAGATTGGGCTGGATTTTTTTATATTATCTTCCTTTCCTCCTGTTTTACGTTCGACTATAATTTGGAGTCTATCAAATTTTTTGATTGAAAGCTATTCAAAATTTCCTGACCTATTTCTGTTTCTGGCTGTTTCTCTCAATCTAACCATTGGATGAACCTGAGCTTTGAGGCATACAATCAGCATAATAAGACTTTCCTTCAACTGTAATTTCAGTCCCATCCATTGAACTGGTTAAATGTTATTGGTATTTCCCTCCTATTCTATCCATAATTTCTATGCCCTGGTTCACTGCAATTCTAGTTTTCATGGATTGCTAGAGTTTGTTATTTCAGCCAAGCATACCTCATCAGATCTTGTCTTAGATAATTAGTCATACCCGCTTTAACAACTTGGGACATCCAAAAAAACTCACTAACTTTTTTTAATTCTTTATTTTTTTTTCTTCTGTTTTTACCTTTTAATGATCAAGTACCAGCAGCTCATCAAAATTTACCAAGGGAAAGATATCTCCCTGCACTATAGCACATTACACATAATGACTTGACGTACAAGCTTTGGTGATATAAAGAAAATCACAGCTAATAAAAATACTTTAGATTTCAGTATCATCCTAATTTGTTCAAGTATATTCTCAAAGCTTTGATGGACCAAATGACATACCAGAGACTTATGAAAAATCTAAGCAACTTGATGGGTCTCAGATATTATAAAAATGAAGAAAATGTAGAAAGAAGAACAAAGACGCCATCAGAAATTCTGTTAGTCATTGACTACTGGACATTACAGATGTGCCCACACAAGGTTTCCCACATTTCCCATGTTGACTCCCCCTATGCATCCATCTCTTACCCTGACTCCTTACCAACATAGGAAATGGTACACCCGTAGATGTAGATTATGTGTTCAGACTTACTTGTTGATGACTGCATCAAAATCCTGAGTGAAAATAGCAATAGCGTTGAAGGCCATCCCAAAGATATATAACCAGAAGTTCTGTACATTTATATTTCGTGATGGACGTTTTTTTATTATAGCCTGCAGAATGCACATGGTAATGGATTAACAAAATCATGATTACTCAATCAAATAGTCTTGGAGTCCACAAAATTTGTCAATATAATATATGATTAGACACTATATTGGGGATTAGAGAGATGAGATGTAGCAACTCCATTTCACTGATCTAATATTTTCTGTTAGGCTTAACAGTCTTATATATCTAATATGCAAGGGATCCTAAATAAACTTCTGTTAAAGCTCCAAAATGTAATATATAGAGTAGATGGTTAAGTGTCATGAGGATGTTATTTTTCGCATAGGCAGTTTAGGCAGCTTCCAGCAAGGGTTTACATCCTCCAAAGTCTGAATATAAGATAACTGCCAAATTGTGGCAACCCAACCCCATCTATAGGTTGTATGGCCCAGACCCAAGAGAGTACTATACTCCCCCCCCCCCCCCCCCCCCCCCCTCTTGAATACTTCATCAGAACTTCATTAGAACAACAATATAAATTCTTCAATTCTTTACTTCAACAATATATTATGCATGTATATCATACTATTATTTATGAACTACTTGTCAATTGTTTGGTATACTTTTTCACTTGATTAATGTAATTATTTTTTCAAAACATAACTTTCATAATACCCTTTAGTGATGAAAATGCCTTAAATAGAATTTATTTCTTTCATGTTCCTTTAGTGTATATTTCATACAAAGAAACCTTCAGGTTCCCATTTTATTATATATTATGGAAATTGTGGAAAATGGTACTCTCCCCCTCCCTAAATGTATGCCCACACGTGGCACGTCGGCTAGTGTGTGTGATATATATATATATACATAGTTTTTAAGGCGCTAGTAAGGCGACGCCTTAGCAGCGCCTTGGCGCTGATGCGGTCTAGATATGGTAAGGTAGTGCTCCGCCTTATGTGAAGTGGCGCCTTATAGGTTTTTTTTTGCTTTTAACACATTTTAAAATAACTTGATGAAGATTCCAAATATAGATTTTTTATTGGTAGGTGTATGGTTTTGTTAACACTTGAGATGTATAGGATCAACTTTACTCCATCAAAAATAACCAAAACAAATAAAACAAAAACATGATTCACAAACAGGGTTTGGATTTTGTCAAGGGTTTTAAGAAAGGGCTTTGAGAAGGAATCAAGGAACAAGGAAGAACCATTGATCCAGACCACCATTCTGCTCCGGCAGCGGTGAGCTTCATTCTTCTTTGACGGGAGCAGAAATATAGTGGATGACTTTAGGACTTAGGCACTCATTTTGGCATCATAGAGGTAAGTATAATAAATACTTGTATATTTTATGTCTTCTTTTCTTTATATTTATAATTTTGTTTCACAATTATGTATTTATATTATATGTTAATATGTTATGATGATTAATGATTGATGATTAATGATTGATGATTGATGATTGATGAAGATGAACTTAGTTTATTCACTTTATTGATTTGTTTTCATTGGTATGAATATGAACCTTTAATATTTATTTAACATATGAGTAATAAGATTCAACTAGGATTTGAGCCAAATAGATTGGTTTCATAAAAAAATTACACAGGAACGCTTTAGTCGATAAGGCGACGCTTTATGCCCGCCTTATCGCTAAGGCGCTCTGAAAGACCCTCAAACGCCTCCGTCGCCTTACCGCCTTAAAAACTATGTATATATATATATATATAACCAAGAAAGCTTTACTGAAACCATGATGTATCAGAACGGTAGCTTTCTTAGGGTTTTGGTTGCTGCTATCACTTATATATATTCCCCAGTGAGCTTCTAGTGTCATCAGTCAGGATATTTTAACCTGTACCCATAACTAATATTTACTTTTTTTTTGGATGAATCACAACTAATATTTTTACCTAAACTTAATCAAAATATTCATCAATCACATCCTTTTTGGGTTTTATATTCACCGGCCTATCACGTTCTAAACCACCAGTTAGCCCAATACACAATTGTAAGACCATAAAATCTTCAGAATCCATGCTTCCACTAATACCTCTGTGTAGACACCTGCAAAGCCACTTAGAAGTGCCATGATCTGCAAAAGAGAAGAAAAATTATGTATGTGTTATTGATTAAAGAATCACCCTAAACAAAATTTTGTTTCTTCCTTCAGGTTATTGGATAGAATATCTCAAAATTTTCAAGAACTCACAATGGCCATTATCCAACCTTGAAAAGGAGTTTGAAGAACACGATCAGAACTGCACAGGAATGCTATTTTGTGAGGCACAGGAAATCCAATTCAAGGAAGAAGAGAGAGAGAGTCTCAAGCTTGGAGAGAAAACTAGGCTCACGGTTTGTACAATCTGTCAAACCATGAGTACTATAGTATTATATAATGCACCAATGTCAGAATATTTACAAGTATACCCTTGACACAACTATTCTACTAAAACAGAACATAAAGCACTACTAAACCCAGAATATTATAGCAAAGATAACTTCCTACGGTTTGACTAAAATAATGACAATACTTAACGAAGTGCATGATCAAAATGCAGGCTCAGGTGCAAAAAAATTTGTGAAACTTTTGAAACATTGTGCAGTAGAGTATAAAGGAACCACAATAGTCCAAGACCAAGACAACAAATCAAAAGTTGATAACCAACACTTCAGCAGAAGATGAGATGATTGCAGCAGCAAATTAGTAGAAGAAACATGAGAGAAAGGTTTTGAAAGTTTGGGAGCCTCCAAAAACCTAAAGCGAATAACTTTGTTGATTCACCCAAAAACATGAGTTAGTCATTAATGTATATTGAAGTGACCTGTCCTAATCTATGTTTGCCAATCTAAATAAACCCTCTAATAACTCAGAACTGAAAGATTTGACTAAAAAAACAATAATAACTGAAATGGTTGTTTCCAAGCTCCTGCATCACAATGTCCTGTCTTTTCCATACAAAACAAAATAAATAAATAAAGAAGAAGAGGGACTTAAATCATGTGTAATGGTTGTGACTGGATAGAGCATATATATAGTTAAATTTTTTCCATTTATTACTCAAATGAGAAAAACAAAAATTCCATGTTTCAAGCATAAAGCACAAACAAGGAACAATATAACCATTGTTAGTGTTCGCAACAGAGGGGAGTGTCCCCATCATGCTGTGAGTTGAGTCATAGAGTTAAGAGTTGTTTTTGGTTTTATTTCTCTCCTTAATAGATTGTAATTAGGTGCTTGAGTCTTAGTAGGTTTCTACTTGCTGGATCAGAAATAAAGGTCAGCACCACGATAGACATGTACAATGAACTATCGTAGTTTTAGACATCTCTCTCTCGGTTTGCTTCTTCTTCAAAGATTCTCGTTGCTAAGCTTTTGTTGCAACCATCAATCAGGAGTTCCCAAGTGATGAAACAAGATAACTCCTAGAGGGCAAACATCATGAAAAGATGAACCACAAAAAACACAAAGTAAGAGATAACAAAAAAAACAATCATTAATTAGATGGTCCCGATTATCCAAACATCAAAAATTCAAAATGATTATATCGTGTAGTGCCTTGAAAGAGTTGAGGCTTCATAAAATCACAAAATTACATTTAAGAAATCAAACATAGGACAGTACTGGCATATAGGCAAAGCATATGGAACACTTACGAAGAATCAAGTTGTGCAGTAGTGCATCCTGCACATAGCAAAATAAAAGCTGCCCACTGAATCTCACTTAACCTGAAAGAAATAATTAATGCGAAATATTAGTGACAAGGTTCTATCTCTCCACTCCATATGCAGATGATTGCATTCCATTTTTTATTTACCCTCCCTGTATAGATAATAATAATAATATATCCCCTGTTTTAGACCTCTCACAGTTACATTTTCCCTTCAAACAATTGTCTCCAAAATTGCAGTGCTTGTAGTTAAATTTTCCAATTGTCCAATTTGTTTTCGATCAAAAAGGGAAATAGGTTTTGGTTTCAAACCCCACCCCCCTAAAAATAAGTTCAAATAAAGAATGGACTCACGGTTAAATTTTCCAATTGTCCCATTTGTTTTCAATCCAACAGGGAAAATAGGTTTTGGTTTCAAACCCCCCCCCCCCCGGTTCAAAAAAAGAATGGACTTATATGCCAACGATATATATATATATATATATAAACTTTTATGGTCAATAACCCTGAATTAAATCAGATTAAGAGCTTTGGCATCAATTTTGATAACAGTCCAATAATTAACGAAGAAGGGCCTATGGTAAAAATAATTTATGCAGTCAAGGGAAAATACTAAAACTTGAATGGAAAGGTGCAAAGTCCTTACTTTTTCTTTAGAATGATGCGGTATAACACTCCAGTACTGATAAGATTCAAGTTCTTCAGTATTTGGTAACCAGGAGCATCCACATATGCAAAAATATAATACTGCACAGCATACAGAAAATGGATCTAGTCAAGTTTTCCCTCTCGAAAAGTAAGACTTATGTATCCATGATAATAATCAGTTACGAAAATAACACAATACTGAATTTATCCTTGTAAAAAAAAAAAAAAAAGAAAGAGGAAAGTCCATTTCCTACCTGAAGTAAGTTCTTAATAAGGTAGAGTGCTGCAGGAATAGGGTAAACAGAAACCTCGTCGAATGATGTACTCAGCCTGAGAGAATAAAATGAGACACATAAGAGAACAAAGTACATGTTGTCTAATCTAATCTATGGACAGTTCACAAAATCACGACACCAACTCAAGACAATAAATCTGTCTCCCAGCCTTGTTCACTGTCCATCTTCTTCTCTCTTCACCTTTATATTGTTTTTTCAGCTTTTCATAGGTATTTGAGGGTTAACTTGTTAAATAAGGTTAGGTTTTGTGGACTTCTTTAAAGGGCAGCCCAATATTTAGGCATGGCCTGTCAGTAAGTAAAAGCACCTTTTCTTTTTTCCTTTCCCCCTTCTGTTTCTTTTCCTTTTTCCTCTTGGTCATAGTGGTCGTTGCTCAATGCTTGAGAAAGGACATGGTAAAGGCTTTTATTTTTTCATTTCCCCTTTCCATGGAATGTTGACTATTTCCACTTTCTTTATTCAAGCAAAGCATCTTATTGCCAAACAAGAGACAAAAAAATATATCTATTAAATAAAACATTTAAAAACGAGATCCTAGGATCCTAAAGGGTGTTATGGTTCATAAGGAGAGCCTATCAACACAGGATCACAATCCCACTTGATCAGTCTCACTCTGGAGTTCTTTTACATGCAAAATCCAATCACATAGAATTACAACAATCCAACCAATTGATTCTTTCCAGTGGTGAGTGGTGCGGAAAAAAAAGTTGAGATCAAATGATTAGGATTGTTCCATATTCCAACATACACAGTTTCACACTAGGAAATGCTCCATGCTTTTTTTTTTTTTTTTTTGGGTACGTACTCTATATGGGAGGGTGGGGATGTAATTAGCCCACCATAGCTTCACCAACTGCACTACGCAGTCGTTGTTTGAAATGCCAGCTATTTTTTCATTTTTTGAAATGCTCCATGTCGATCCATTGAATTGTGGATTGACACCTGCAACATGTTCATAAATGCATTGGCTTGACTTTCCTTTACAGTTTACATGCCCTGTACGTAAGAGACTTAGCCCCTAAGTGGGGAAATATATATGTATATATATATATATAGACCATAGCAATGAACTGTCCACTTTGACCCACTCACTCACGCTATTAGAGAACTTTTATTATATCAAAGTTCTCAGGTTAAACATCTTGGCAATATAATGATATAACTCTAAAGGTACATTAAGCATAAAGCAATACAATAATACTATATATGTGTTTCAAGTATCAACTCAAATCAACTAAACCTTTTTCAGTACCGACCAAATTCCACTCGTTAGCATTGACTCTAGCACTCCGCACCACAAGGAGGTACCCCAATAATTGCAAATCTATAAATGCAGTAGAAGATGTCCAACAGAAAAATAATTAATTTTTTTTTTTTTTCGAAAGATTAGTGAAAGCAAACAAATGAAATGGCTTAGATGCATTTATTACCATTTACTTGCTAGATCTGATGTAGTTAAGGTTGTCCAAATGGGTCAATCGGGCCTCGGAAGACTTTATCTTGGCCCATGGTTGGGTCCTATGGACCTTGGGCTTCTTATTTTTGAGTTTATAAAGTAATGAGCCTCTATTATAAGCCTACATTTGGGGTCTTAATTTTTTTAGACGGGATTAAGTATATATAGATAAGATTGTGTGGCTCCCACGTGTTGTTATGTAATGTAAGTTAGTTTAGTGTAGAAAGAGCCCTTTTATTTCTTGTTGTTAGTCATGAGCTACATTGTTTGGAGTCTTCTATAGGCTATAGCAAGTGTTTGATCAATTTAAGCTAGCTTTTATTAGATAACTTTAAGGGATTTAGTTTAGGAGTCCAAAAGTCAGTTTATTTAGTCTTTATAAATAGTGGTTGTAATTTCACAAGAATTTATGGAATTTATGTCTATTTTCCCCACGAATTCTCCCTTACCTTCGTCCTTATGATTCCCTTTCTTCCCTATCCTGGCAGCTCCATTGCTGCAGTCTCTTTCCCACCACTAGCAAATCCTTTGATCGATCTGCATTATGAACCTAACCTAGACATGGATACCTTTATTTTTAAGACTATAGTTTGCTTGCCCAACAAAAGAATTGCTTTTTATTCATAGATGAAGGGTGATGAGATAATTTCGTTTTGTAGTCCTTGGTAGATCTGTTGTCTAAGATGGATGAGATGATCATTGAATCTGATGGTGATGTTGTACATCAAATTTTCAGATTCTTCTGACTTTCATGATCCTAGAAGTCATGTATTTCCATCTTCCAAACATCGCATTACAGTTGGTCAATCATGGATGGAAGAATGGAAGGTTGTCTTCGATTGTGAAGGGAACTTATGTACGTTTAAAGACCTCGCAAGTCAAGACTACTACACATCTTGAAAAGGTTGCA
Organism: Macadamia integrifolia; assembly: GCF_013358625.1. Lineage (NCBI taxonomy): Eukaryota > Viridiplantae > Streptophyta > Magnoliopsida > Proteales > Proteaceae > Macadamia > Macadamia integrifolia. The sequence goes on along the minus strand of NC_056563.1, from coordinate 3,877,812 downwards.
GTTTGATACCTCTTTAAATTTGGCTGAAGTGACACCAACGGTACAGTCACAAGAGGAATTGACGGTCCGATTGAAGATGTGAAACCCTACAAACGTATTCCAATTGGAGAGACACCATTTAGCTTTGTTCATAAGGAGATCAAGGTGGTTAACTTTATTTTTCTTCCACAGATTGTAGACATTTGGAAGTGGACTGTTACTGATTTTCATGAAAGGTGTTGGATTGCCATCAAATCAAAGCAAGTGTTCAATGATGCCGATCAAGTGGTGATGATCACTTATTCTATAAAACTTGAGAGGCCAGTTTTAAGTTAGTTTTTAGGTAATTTGAAGGGATAGTTATTTATCTAGTTAAAGATTCCTGAAGTCAATTTATTTAATCTTTATAAATAAGGTTGTAATCCTACACGAATTTTTTAAATTTTGGAATGGAAAATTAGTTTAGTTTAGTTTAGTTTAGTTAATATTGAGATTGTTGCCTCTCCCTCCCTCCCTCCCACGACTTCTCCCTTCCACTCATCCTTGTAAGTTGTAATCCCTTTCTTCCCTATCCTTGCGGCTCCACTGCTAGTAGTCTCTTTCCTTCTACCTTAAAAGAAAACCCACAACCAGCAGATCCTCTTATCAACCTGCATTAAGATCCCTCTAAAAAGAATATGATAACTTAGACTTTAAGACTGACGTACCTAGAATAACCCACAAAAACCACCTGATAACATGTTTATACATATAAGGAATAAAAAATTGTTAAGTAGCTTGTTTTGTTATCGCAGAGGTATACTTGTCATATCCTTGTGGTTAGTTCATCATTATGTGTTTATTACATTAAGTAGGGTTGCACATGGGTACACATGTGTGGTATGTTAGTAAGGACATATTTGTCTTTGTACTTGATACTTATGATATACATATATATATATATATATACACACACACTATACCTACCGATTGGAGACAACTTTTCTCACCAATCGGTAGTGCATGGTTCTTGCCTTCGCATCTCTTCTCTTCTTCTGTTTACTGTTATTCTTCTTCCTTTATTGGTTGTTCCAGATTTGAAGTTTGTCACAAAAATGAAGTGATTGCTACAATGTACATGGCAGAATGTTGGGCATTTAAGAAGTTGCATATTGACAAGCTATGTGTAGCGGATATGAGGATGTTAAAATGGATGTGCGGGAAAACTAGAAAGGATAAGGCAAGGAATGAATGTACAAGAGATGATTTGGGAGTTGCCCCAATTCATGATAAGCTTTGGGAAAGTCATTTGAGATGGTATGGCCATGTTCAACGGAGGCCATCGGATGCACCAGTAAGGACAAGTGGTCTGATCCAGATAGAAGGATCTAAACAAGCTATTGGCAGGCTAAAAATGACCATAGGAGAAGTAATGAGGAAAAACAGACACAGATTAGGCCTTGTCCCAAGTATGGCCTTGAATAGAGCAGATTGGAGGGCCAGAATTCAGGTAGCGGACCTCATCTAGCTGTGTTCTACTTTGTTACTGTTTTTGAACATCTGTTTCCTTTTACTTTTACATTTCCTTATCTTTGTCCTTCTTGGATCCATGTAGCCGACCTATTAAGCTGGGACAGGGCTGGTTGCTGTTACTGTTGTACAAAAACGAAGTACTTGCTGTATTTGGGCTGGGCTCATAAAGCATTACCAGAAAAACATGGACTTATGACTGTGGGAACATTACCAGAAAGAGGCTATATGCAAATGGAAGGCATCAAAATACAAAATTCAGAACACATAAGAATCTGAGTAACATTGCTTACAAATGGAAACTAAATCTATTTCAACTTAGCAATCACATGCATCTTGACATTTCCAAATTTAATGAACCAAAAGAATGATCCGACAGCAACAGTATTCACATGTCCTAATATAATGTATTTTTTCAAAACCAAGAACTGTGATTCCAGCTAACCCAATGAAACTATCGAGAAAATGCATTTTATCACCCAGTGTTCACAGCAAAGGTAACACAAAATAAGACCACAGCAATGAGTAAATCAGTGAGTTAGTGAGTGAGTGTGGTGTGTGTGTGTGTGTGTGTGTGTGTGTGTGTGTGTGTGTGTGTGTGAGAGAGAGAGAGAGAGGGCTTACTTGTTATCTTCAGTAACACCCTCACGTCTCCAGATTCTTACTAGGGCTGCAAGTGACAGTGCACATTTTAAAGTCTCCACCTAATGCAAACAGAGAAAGAAAAATCAATATTAACATAGACTGCCATAGAACAAAGACCACCATCCAAAATGTGAAAGTCTGCTCTATACATGTCACATATTCTATTTAAAGGTGCTGCTTTTCTTTCTTTTTTTTTTGGGGGGGGAGGGGGGGGGTGGGAATGTGGATTTCGAAAGGAAATTAGCATCGTTCGCACCAAGAAATTTGCAGTTGTTACACTGTACTCATACTTTCCAGCTCTTTTAGACCAGACAATCAATATTCCCTGTGAACTCGTAAGCACAGTTAATGTAATTGTAACAATCGACCTGCACCAGTGAAACAAGAAGGAAAATCAACTAGATAACCTTTATTGGGACCACATTAGATATTATTAGATTTCTAAGCAGTTCTTACTTGAGCTTCCATTTGGAGCGGTTGCTCAAGCCCAAGGTGGCTACACTATTGACAGGTCCTGCAAATCATTATAAATTATAGGAATTAGAGAAGGCAGATAAGTGCATCAAGCCAAGAGACGGAGATTTGTGTAGGGCTGCTGCCTCAAGCTTTGATCCAAAGAAATAGCATACCACCTGAATGAGGCTTTCCATGTGAGTTCTCTATATCATCTTCAACAGGATCCCCATCTTTATCCTATTAGTTATATATCATTGGAAACTTCAGAACATGATTAGCAGAATAGCCTCAGAAATTTTCAAGGTTTTCAAAGTTCGAAACTGAAAAACAGCAAGGCCTTGGTTTGATGAAGTGCCTTCTACTTCCAAATTGAAGCAAAATAAAATGGCTTCAAACATCTGTATGGCTCCTATTTCTTGCATTTAAAAGTAGGACAATGAAGATCACATATAAGTATGCTCAAGTACATTCAGTTCAATTTCACAGGAAATCCCATAGTTAAATCTCTAGAAACAAATGTCATCAACAATGCACCATCTAGTTTCACAAAATCTGAACAAGGAGGGGAACTTGGATTGAAATACATGAACTGGGCGGCCAGAAAAATCATCCATTTCCAGAAACGTGCACTTATTCAGATGGTAATCGACTGGCTGACTCAAGAAATGAACTGAAGCGAAAAATTAAGAACTTAAAATGTAAAGAAACTAGATGTAAAGTGTCAAATGAAAAAACATAAACCCTTCACTTCAAACTATATAGAAGCTAAACTGAAGTTCATTGAAACTTGTGAAGGAAACAGCTCCCGCTTGCATTTTTCAAACATGAGTAGTTGTAGAAGTGCCTGATCTAGAACCCAATGAAATTGGTGGCATTGAAAGATGTTCTTGAAATATATTTAAGTTTCAAGAAAGGGACAGTGTAGAAATGGCACTAACATTATATTTCGTGCTAATCAAAGAAACCCAGATCAAAATTGGAAACTTTAACAAGAAAACCCATAAGTTTGAGCATGGAGAACCCATGTCCAAGGCACGAGAAATACTATTCTTACTAACCGTAGCCAAATCAACTGCCTAGATTTCATACTAATCATCGAGTTCTAACCGAAAGAACATCCCAACCCCCCCCCCCTTTAACATTAATGGTTTACAGTGTCAAACAAGAACTAAAATGGCAAACCCAAATTGCATAGTTTGATTTCGAAGTCCATGTAATGGTAGCGGAAAACTGCCAATTTGATTTGGATAGTTAGCGTGTTTGAAGGAGGAGGACGACAGAAGAAAAACACGGCTAAATGGATAAGGAGGAGAAAGGAAACCTGATCCTTGATTTTCCGGTACTCCATTGCGACTCAGGTGGAGCAGAAATACAATTTACTCGAGAGAAGGTTTTCAAGATCTCTAACCAGTCTCTGATGCTCTTTACTTGCTTGCTTCCCACTTGAGAAGTGATGATGCTCTGTAATTCGGTTTTTTCTTTGGCAATGTGAAAGATGATTATATCCCCAATATTCACTAGATATAAATAAATGGGAGAGTGTTTTCTGTCCGAGGACTTGGTTAAGAATCTCCCACACAAGCAAACTGTAGCCGTAGGATCATAGCTTTGTCATAAAAGCCGTTGGATCAACTTCGTGAGCCCAGTATGAAAGCCCTCTTAACATGATTTGCGCCACGTTTTGGGAATTCCATAAGCTGGGTAGGCCGACCGTCGATATGGATGTTGGTGAAAGATTTTTTTATTCCTTTTATACCACTGTGATAACAGAGTAAATTTTCACAAAAAGGAAGCCACTTATTGGGATAGAAATAATCAAATGCTAAATGTAACTCTTGGATATTTAGGAGATAGTGTAAATAGACCACATCATCACATGCCAAATATTAGATTTTCAAATTTTTTTTTTTCTTTTAACTGATATTCGGGCCCGATTAGTTCCACGGGTTCATACTGACCCCACAATTGCATGGATAAGGTCATATTGAGGTTGAATGAGAATCATTCAACTTTCACTAAAAACAGTAAAGAGTACTAAATACCTCCGTGTGAGTGGCCCAATGTATGTCTAGTGTCAAATATCAGACATCAATTCAATCATATACCCCCCGTATAATTTCATGCTCCTCATGTACATTTCTACACCCTTCAATAGTCCTTCGCTCCCATGTCAAATTCTCAATATCATTCACTATATGACTAACTCGGGCCTGAACTTGACAAATGAGCAAAGACCTTGGGATCTATGTGTACTCAAAATTTTAGCCTAATATAATTTACCATGTAGCATAAACAAGCTTACAAACATGGCTTAGTTATGTGAACCACCAAACTAGAAAACCTACTATTAAAAAAACATGCCTAACTAATTAATATTTCCTTAAGAGCGACAATTTTCTTGAAATAGCTAGACCTCTAACTTGTACCAAATTATGGGGAATTTATTTAAAAAAAAACAAAAAAAAGCTTTTATGCAACACAAGTGAAAAAAGATTCCTGGATGGCTTTCTCTGCCAATGAGCCACAATGATAGAAGACAGTGGCTATTCAAACTAATGGATATAAGTATATAACATTATGATCAATCTGGTCTCAAATTTAATTGTCTAATTCAATCAAATAGGCCCTTGTATATTAACATGCATACTTATCTAGTTATTTTTATACACTTTATCAACTCTCCAATATTTTTATAACTCCTTTTTACCAATTAAAACTATTTACTAAAATCAAATTAAAAACTTTATTTTTCCAAATGATCGTGTCAACTATAGTTTGAAATGCCATGAACTTTTTTTATTTTTGTATTCCAATTGAATATTGGATATATTCTCGTTACAAAAAATAAAATAAATTAAGAATAATGTCAGATAAAGAATGGAAGCACGAAGCATTCGAAAAAATGAGGAAGATCCCAAACTTGTTGACTTTTCTTTGGACACATCTTTCATGAAATCAATGTTCCCCTCCAATCATGGTTTGTGTTGGTGTTACTGACTTTTTGAACAACAAATCAGGTTGGACTTTTGGAATTTTTGTTCAAGGTCAACTCAAGATTATCAGAATGGGAGCAACAACAGCTACAACTTCAGTGGAGTTAAAAGCTTTTGGCATCATTCAAGGAATAAATCTGGCGGTTTCTAAAGGATGGAATATTGATGAAGTTTAGTTCTCAAACAGGAGTTTACTTCAGCTTATTCCTCAACATTCTAATGGTTCCTCATGGCCCCTTCTATTAATAACAATTTTTGGGGAAATCTTTACTGAGTTCAATACCATGAACTATGTATATAAGTGTAAAGAATCTAATTAGACAATGATGTGCTTTTGGGAGTATGCTAATAGAGCCAGCTTAGGGAATGTTTTTTCTGATATTGACATGGATGTTATAACAAACTTTTTATATTAATATCTTTTTTCTTTAAAATAAATAAAAAAAAAAAAAAAAAAAAAAAAAACTGCCCTCTAATCCCATGATAGGGGCTATTTGAAAATAGATTTTTCCAAAAAAAAAAAAGGAAAAAGAGAAATCTATATTCAATATGTAAAAAATGTTCTAAAGCTAACTGCATAGAGCACACCAGCACTCTCTCTCTCTCTCCTTATATGAAAATATATATCTATCTCTAATGTAGGATATCATTTTGGCATTCTTCATTTGTGGTATCATATGTCACTTGTTCAAACAACCCTCCCTCTTTCAATAAAATGGTAATGAGATCCTCATGCCAATAATGAGGGGTTGTTCTCTCACACCCTCTCATATTCTGAACATATGGGTTTACAACGACACTCTTCTTTGACAAAGAGTCCTTAGTTGACAAAATTTTTTTTTTTCTTTTTGGTAAATAAACGTATTAAAGAAAGGGGGAGGGATATTACAACCCTGAAAGGGGAAACAAACCCGAAAAGGTAACTAGGGCTTCAAGGCTTAGATGTATCACAAAAATCCCAAATGGGCTAAAAACAAAGCTAGGAAGCCCATCAAGCAAGTCAAATCCAATTAGGGTTTGAGAAATCCTAACAAACATCTCTTCTCTTCGTCTATCCAGCCGCCAAGGGAGCTTCGTCGACGAGAGGACTATCACTTTGGAGGTCGCTGGCCTTGCGGAGGGCCAAGACCAAACTTGCAACTGACCTAGCGGGGGTGACAGCCATGATTAAGCGTCGGCCTTGCAGAGGCAACGGCAAAGCAGTTATCGGCCAAGCATAGTTGGAAGCCAAAAGTTGCTTGCCATGCAACTGGCAACAAAACTGCAGAAGCTGAGCGAGCTCGGCGGAGGGTGGCTAGCCAAGTAGGGTTGGTAGCGAACAGTTGCAAACCAAGTGGGCTGGAGGGAGGCGACATAACAGACCAGCAGAGCAAAATGGCATCTGAAGCTAGAGCAGGCAAATGAGATTTGAGGTGATCAAGTAGCTAGCCGAGCGAGGATCTAAACGAGCATAAGATCCTACAGGGATGGTGATCTATAGGGCAGGCGGCCAAGATGAGATAGCTAGCCGAGCGGGAATCCAAACGAGCATGAGATCCAGCAGAGATGGTGACCTACAATGCTGATGGCCAAGATATGTTAGAATTTATATTTATTTTATTATAATTAAGTTTCAATATGAGATTTTTCTTTTATGTGTTTTATGACTTGTAATGATGTGAGACCCTCAGGGTTAAGGTAATGGAAAAGGGTCAATAACACCCTATGTGTGCCCTAAATTCCATTCATGACCATTACCATGAGTGGAGAGGTGGACAAAGAGAATTGATTGGATGAAATTAATCCTTAGTTCATGCCATAGGTTATTGCCAAGTGGAGGTAAATGGTCGATGTCATTATGTGAGTGTCCTAAAGTCCATTCATAGTCACTACCATGAGTGGGGAGGTGAGCTAGAAAATGGTCAATAACACTTTATGAGAGCTCTAAATTTCATTCATGGCCATTATCATAAGTGGGGAGCTGGGCTAAGTTGATTGGACATTATTCTCCAATCAACTTGCCATTAGTTGGAGGTTACTCTTGGGAAATCCAAGAGGGTGCAAGGGTTGGTTTTAGATCTATATAAATCCAACCAAATACCTTGCAGAGACACACATTCACATATTGACACTTCATCTATTTATACTCTTTGCAACCATACAAGTCTTTCTCTTTCTATTTTCTCTAAGTCTTGTGTAAGGTTAGAAGGGGCTGTTGTACTGTAGCTTTTTGCTCCTGTAAGGGACTGGAAGAATTGTCTCGTCTTCTAGTGGAAGGTTGTTTTATCTTGGAGATAGAGATGTAGAACAACTATTGGCAGTAAAGGGCATCAATTACCTAGGCAGTACTACAAGTGTGACTCAATCTCAATTCTGATCGAAGCTTCTTCAGTTGCTGTGGTGGTGATTCAACATCTATTTAAAGTCTATCCCCTTCTCATTTCAGCCAAGGATCAATACTACAACATCATAGTAGTTTCTACTGCAAAAGTTTTGCATTACAATTTGTTTTATTTTTTTAGGAAATTGTAATACAATTATCCAACAAGACATGACTTCAATTGAGCATAAGCTCCATCAAAGAATGAAGAAACATAAAAAGTAAGGAGAGAGAGAGGAAAGGAGCGAAAGGACGAGAGAAATGTTGGGTCCCGATTGACACTGAGAGGGGGGGTGAATCAGTGTGCCAAATATTTTTTCACTTTCCAACTGTACCCCTGATGTGGCAATCACTATCTGCACTTCAATAGCACAATCTATTGATGCTGCCCAGAGCTGCTATGTATACTACTGACCATTCTTACTGTTGCATGAAACTTACTCACATAACCTGTATTGCTGCCCAGAGTTGTCTCATAAACCTCACACGGTAATCACTGTCACATACATACACAGTCGTATGCACATCCACACTGCACCACCAAGTGGTCAGGTCTACCAGATGTACACACCCATTCTGCAGCCAAGCACTCCAATCCACAATACAAATACGAGCATACACATCCACAACACAAGAAATACGTGCTTCGGCCAGTTGCCTACATGCACGGAGTAATGCCCACTGTCGGGCTCAGCATTTACTCAATACTAATTATGACTGCACCCACAGCCAAGGGAACACATTCCCAGTTTCCACCAATGACATACAATGGCTAGGTCTTCACCCTAGTTTTCTCAGAATGATATGAGAGGCCGCACCCACGGCAAATAGGTTTAGGTAGTTGTACCTACCAAGGAACACATAGCCCCTGTGTCCAGCACCCACTGAACACCAATAAAATAAAGTTGGGCTTATAACAATGCCCTATAGTGAAGCACTCATACATGCAAATTTCCCCCAAATAGACTACAACTATCACTTAGGCATTTTATCAAACATCTTGCCTACAATGATTTATAATAATGGAAATTTGGCAAAAGTGAGGTTACCTTGGCAAGGAGTAACCGTCGGAGATGCAATAATGTCGATCTCCACTTGATGTGGACCACAATCACGTTGTCTCGGTGCCGCCAATGCTTCAACCCCGGTTGGCACTTGGGTTTCTTGAAGCAACTCACAAGAACCAAATTCTAGGTTATTCTTCTTCTTCTTTCTTTTCTCCTTGTCTTTACTTTCATGGAGTAACAATGGCATTCACATTCACACACACACAAAGAGAGAAAAAAAACTTCTTCTCTATTTCCCTCTTCTTCTCTTCTCTTCTATTTTCTTTTCTTTTCTCTTGGCAACAACCAATAGAACTGGCTACCTTGGTTTCCAGCAGCTTCCTAAGCCTCTAATGGTGGCTATGGATGAAGTGCAAGAGGATGGAAGTGTTTCATTCAAACATTTAACCTTCCACGAGCTTCAACTCGTTTTTCCGACCACCTCAGCAACCCCTCTGCCTGATTTCTTCTCTCTGATGTGTTGAGCTCGGAGAGATGAAGAATCTCCAACTTGAATCACCCAAATCGGAGTTAAAATGAGAGAGATATGACCTTTTGAAGTTGGAGCAATGAGATAGCCCGAAATGGAATCTTCGTACGGGTGGCGTAGGCTACACCGGCGGCGCGCGCAACAGGGGCGAAATCTGACCGTAGATCTCATATAAGAGAACTTATAATCCAAGCCGTCCGATTAAACCAACGGACAACAGATCCAAACCGTTAGATTTGAATCTCGATGACGTCATCATGACGTAGGCGCTGACATCGTCAGAAGTGTTGTCGATCTATGATTGGTTGCTTTCCCGGATTTTAAGGGAGCTTGTCTCCCACTCACAAAAGTGAAAATGCATATTGACCGTTGGATCCGAATCTTCCATGATGGCTTTAATCAGATTTCATGAGATCATTAAGATCGGAATCCTTTTTATACTTTCTATACACGTGCGAAACACAATAACATACCTTGATATAGTGTAGCGCCAGTGCATCAAGAATTATGCATCTAACCAATCAAATCCCACGCGCAAGCATCTATCTCGTCCGTATCACACCAAAATCTCAGCAGCCTTTGGATGGGCATCAAG
>NC_056563.1:3859670-3867720 GCF_013358625.1 Macadamia integrifolia | reverse complement strand
ATGTCACTAGGTTCTGGTCCAGATGAATGGATAACACTCTCTTCCAAAGATTCAAAAATTGAAACTATTAACCCATACAAAATAGATCCACCAAGATCACATAGTTTATTTTATAAACGAAACAGAGTAGAGCTTATGAAAACAATTATCCAGCTATTTAGTTCATGGTATCGGCACTGGTATTGATCATTAGCAAAATTGATACAGCTTGACTATATCAGCTGATTTGTGTCGGTCAAATATCTGTATCGATCATGGTCAATACCAATATGTGTCAACCAATCTGACATCAATTTCTAAAGCCCTGTTATATCTTAGTGCTTTACCACCTAAAGAGGGTTGGCTAATATCTTGCAATTCAATTCAAAGTAAAAAAATTTATAAACAGCGTGGAAGATTTGTATATAGACTTTAGATATGAATATTTGGGAAGGATGATAAGTATCATTTTGTGTTTGGTCTTGGATGTGCACTCCCAAGGGCAAATTTGTCTTAAACATCATGCATGCTACTAGGGAAGTGATTATTGAGATTTAACAATGAGAATGTTGATTTTGGAGGAGGGGGTAATAACCTTGAAGCACCTATAACAATGCAATGTGGCATGTGGGTATGGTAATATTAATGTAATAATTATACTGGGTGCTATAGAAAAGATCTATTTTATTGCACCTCATTTTTCACCAAACAGATAGTTGAATTTAACAACAGAGAAGAAGAATAAACGAATACTTGAAATTAACACATAACAAATATACACTTGACATAATTTGAAATATGCATAGCTAATTTCCAACTTTGCTGGAACTAACACTGACCAGAACAAAGAAAGAGTGAGAACAAAAAAAGTAGTAACATAGAGGAAAAAAAGCATCCACTGGCACAGTATAGAAAACCATAACACAAAGGGGTATTTCCTCTCCTTTATGAGACTCTGACTCGATGGTTCCATTATGAACCTCCTTTAAACCAATTTTCTGATCCTTCAAATATGCTTCTCAAGAGACAGAAATGAAGAGTAGGAAACATACAAAGAGATCAGGATCAAGAACAAGCATAGACGAAGAAACTGATGAATCATCATAGACTGTTTCACCATAGAAGAAGAAGAAGAAGAAGAAGAAGAAGAAGAAAAAAATGGAAACCGAATTTCCATAATATTAAGAACACTCATATGAAGAAGAAAAAAATCACATAAGAATCGAAATCTAACCTTAAATCAAGCTTCGATTATAGTTCTTCAAACCTTGGAGTCGATCGTCTAATTTGGAAATAGGGTAAACCCTAGATATGAAGTTTACAACCTGAAAAATAGAAACCGAACTTCAATAATCTTAATAAAACACAAATGTAGGCCAAAAATACAAAGAAGAGGGGAAATCTCACCTTCAATCAACTCGGTTTTAGGTGTTCTTCTCAGATGCGAGCATCTGTCATGGACAGAGGGTAAACGTGAGAAACCCTAAACACAAAAAAAGAAGAAGAAAAAGAGAAGGAAGAAAGAAGAAGAAGAAGAAGAGGACGATTTACCTGTTTCTCACCTCCGTCGCTCTGTTTCAGGGAGAACCTCGGTCGAGCTTCACCGTGAGAATCGCAGGAAACCGTGGATAATGAACTCAATGTGAATCCATGTTTTTTATACCAACCCAATAAATCGTGACTCGATCCCGGATTAACCTATTGAGGTTAATCCGGATGAGTCATGGATTTTAGTTGAAATCCCTGATTCTACTGGCCACCACGACTCTGAATCGATTTTTCACAAAAATGAGCCAAACGGTTTAAATTTAATGAGAAATTGATTCCCTGGGATCTGGTCCGATGGATAATTCAAACCAAACGCCCCCTAAAGGACTCTCCCTACTCCTTAGTTGTCGACAAAATTATTTTCTTACAATACGATTGGTGTCGCATCGGAGATTCCTTCCACCCTGGTGGCATGGAAAGCCCTCTTACGAGAGGGAGTTGACAGACTGACACAAAACCGGGGCTGGTCTGTCTCGAGCCAATCCCTCGGCTGGCAAAGATCCATCACAGAAGTTGAGGGCGTGTAGGGCAGGGTGAGAAGTCATGGCAGCATCATACACAAATTCCCAAAAAGCCACAGTGGCATAAATTCACTCGGATCCCAATCGGACAGTTCAAAGAGCGTTCTTACATAAGTACGATTTTACTCCTAGTCACTATCTATTTGAAATTCTACCATCCAAAAAAAAAAAATCTCAACTGAAAAAATTAGGCATTTTTTATCCACGTAAAGGAAAATGAAAAATCTCAACTATCCTTCTCACAGAACTCAAAAATATCTATTACTCCTCTCCTTTCTCTTATCTGTCTGCTTCGATCCTCTTTAATGGCGTCCACTAGCGCTTTAACTGCTCAGATTTCGAACTTGCACAGTATCAATAACCGGAAAAGCCCTACCAGCTTATCCTCAATCTCCTTCTGTAAGTCTTCTTCTCATGTTCTCATCTACTTTAATTTCTACCTGATTTTCTTTGTTGCATTTGGAAATCCGATTGCACCTTTAATTAGCGAAAGCGGATAATAAATTAGGGTTAGGCTGATTGACAAATGAAATTCAAATCTGTCATGGAAATAACCATGCTTCCTAATTACATCAAATCCTCTTTGGTGTAAACATTGCCATTTGGTTAAAACCTTAAACAAGAGCCATGGACGATGAAATTTTGCCGGAAAATATCAAAGTTGCTGGAATCTTCATTAACCATGTAATGAAACTTGAACTACCATGAAGTTTTCCCGATTTCTTCCCATCTTTTCCGGCATCCTGACACCTTAATCTGTTAACCTTGAACCGAAAGTCTAAACCTCACCTTCAAATAACCCTATGCGTGAATATAGATCTTAAACCATCTCCGAAAGGCAGTAGCAAATTTCTTTTGGGTTGATAAATCTGGAAAGTCTAAGTTGCATTAAGTGTTTTGGAAATGGTTATGCTGTTCAAAAGAGGAAGGAGGACCAGGATTTTGTGATTCATTCCTTCACAACAAAGCTGTGGAGGCATGATATTTTATATGATCTTTTCACACCATCAAAATTGGTGGAAATCTTGAAGATCAATTACCATTATTTCCTCAAAGAGACCGGTCAGTATGGGGTGCTGCTAAAAATGGTGTCTACTCAGTTTAGAGTTCTTACCATCTACTTTCCAATCAAGTAGATCAAGAGCAGTTGGCTCATGCCTCTTCATCTACTTGAGGTCTTCTTGGAATTCCATTTCATCTCAGATATGGAAATACATTTGGAACAATCATATTTACCCAAAGATTCAATGATTTCTATGGAGGTTCGTCTCGGGTTTGGCTACTGCTATGATCTCAGACAATGTAATCCACTTGTTCCTCCCCAGTGTAGCAGATGTGGTGAAACCGAAACAATATCTCACATATTGTTAGGTTGCCATTTGCAAGATCGGTTTGGTTTGGCGGTCCTCTTGGTTACATTGTTCCCATGGTGAGTGAACCATGCCTTGAAACTTGAATTTCATAGCTGGAGGTTTTTTCATTCAACAAGGGTAAAAAACCAGTCGTGAAATTGTATCTCAATGATATTTTATCTGCTGGTTTTTATGGCTGTCACGAAATGATTTGGTCTTTGGCCCGCCGAGCATGATCTCTTGAGGAAGTGATTTGATCATCTACCAAGGCCTATTGTGAGTTTCAAATTGCATCGGTGAAACTCCATTCTACAACTGCTCCAATATCTTCTTGTGACCAGTCATCTATAGAGCATAATTGGACTCCTTCACTTGTGGATTTCGTGAAGATTACTTGTAATGCTTGCATGCTTCCAGGAACTGATAAAGGAGGCCTTTCATTGGACGGAATCATCATGGAAATCCATTATTTGTAGTTTCTAGTCCAGAGAAGTTTGTCTCTCCTATTATTGTTGAAGAAATGGTGATAAGATCAGCTAAGTTGGAATCTATCTCTGAAGGTCATAAAAAGATTATTGTTGAATTTGACAATAAGGGTGTGATCGTTTACCTACAGCAAAACTTCTCCAACAGTCCTTTGGAGATACAGTCGATACGAGAAGTATCCTATTTTGTGTAGGACACCATCATAACTTCATTTCAGACCATTGGATCTGGACCATACTTTAAGGCTTCATTCCTTTTTCTTATTTTCTGACCTTCGATTAGAATATAAGGCCCATCTGAGCTTTTGATTGCAGTGTATTGAAATTCTTTCAAATCTGGTCATTACTTATTCACTGTGATTCTGGTTTGTGAACTTAGTTTCTGAACCTAATATAGGCTTCTAGAAACCCATCATAGGTTCTCCAACATCTGAAAGGAGAATATTCAACAGACTTGGCACCTTATTTTGGTCAACCTTTGTTTGGGCAGGTGTAGCAAGCTTATGGTTCTTAGTATCAGTATTATAGAAGATTTTGTTTTATAGTTTGATGGGGTTCTAAATTTCTGACAAAAGAAAAGATATAGAATTTATGAGGGGAATTCGGAGAAAGGAGAGAGAGGAGGTTGAAGGGAGAAGAGGGAGAGAGGAACCTGGGTTTTTGGTTCAGGCATGTAAATGTTTGAAGAAAAATTGATTCGGTTATCACAAGGAGAAAAAAAGGAAAGGAGAGAGGTGATTCAATGTGACATTTGTGACGTTGTGCAAATTTATGAGTTTCAGGCGTGTGAATGTTTGAAACTAAATTGATTCGGTAATCAAAAGGGGAAAAAAAGGAAAGGAGAGAAGTGATTCAATGTGACATTTGTGACGTCATGCAAAATTATTCAATGTGATATTTGTGAATGTGACATTTGTGATGTTATGCAAAATTATAAGTTTCCAGCATTTGTAGATATGGTACATCTCCCAAGAATTCAAACCTTAGCCCACTCGAGTTTTCTGAAATCCTAAACCAAACTTGACCAGTGGATTGGGTTGGGTCAGTCAGGTTCTTGTTGAGTCAATTCCAAGATGAATGCCTGATGATCCCTTAAATTGTATGATGATTGGATCTTTCTAGAAAGGGTAGCTTTAATTGCCTTTTAAGGGACTCATTATTGTTTGCCATGTACTTCCCCAGTGCCCTTTTCGTATGCTTTATTTTAATGATGAATCCAGAGATTGATGTGGCTCTACTAGATGGACTGAGGGCCAAATCCAATGTTACATGCTCAAAGGGCTAATTATCACTGTCCCAAAGGGCTAAATATGAATTATCACTCTGCATATAGAAGCATGCAACCAACAATGACCTTGTTGATGTTGTCTGATGCGTTAGAAAATATAATTAAATTCCTTGTGGCTGTCATTTTGCAGGGAATTTGGTTTGTTTATTGGTTATTGATGAGAGTGCTTTAGAATAGGAGTTGAGTGGTCACCCTACGGTTTTCTTCTTTAATTCCTTGGAAGCTTTGCAATGCAATCTAGGTTTCTGCATTTTTGTGGTATGCAATTCGTCCACCATTATGTTTTTTCCCCTTTATAGTTCAGATAATTTTATCGAGGCAATATGCTCCTAGAGCTTAAAGTTCCTTATGGTTTAACGTAGCCATACTTTTGATTATGTATATCAAGCAATGGTGGAAGAATAGAATTTTCAATGCCCTTCAATTTTTATACCCTTTTGAAATTGATTTGACTATTACTTTATCCAAGGATGCATGTTCTTAGGTTCTGTTTGTGCTGTCTGATAGAGACAATTGCAAATCCATTTCTTGTGACCTCTTCTGCTTTTCAGGTAATAGACTAAACCCAAACACTGGTCCAATTGGTATACCAGCATTATCCTGGCCTGGAAGTAAAAGATCTCGTAACCCAAAATCTTTTCGGGTTTACAGTTTATTTGGAGGAAAGAAGGATAATGATGATGGCCAATCAAAGGTAAATTTAGCTACAGTTCTCTTCCAGTTGATTCATGGTTACCTTCATCTGCATTTCAGACACGTATCAGTACTCTTGTAACATGCACAAGTATTTAATCATGGTATGGCGAGTTTTATGTCATTCCTTTGTTTGCTTTCAACTTTTCAAGTTCTTGTATAGATATTGGGCTCCAGTTTTTGCCTATGCTGCGGTAATTTGTGTGAGGCAACCACAAATTTTTTTTGAGGTGATGATGCAAGGACACTTCCATGGACCAGCCCAAACCTGTTGGGGGGCCAGATGGAGATGAACCGGGTCCAATTTATTTTTGGGTCCTGTAGGGTATATTAGTTTATTAATTTGGTTATTATTTATTCAGATTTATCTTGTTACCTTCTCTTTTAGCCTAGGCTAGTTAGAGTCCAGTTTAATTTCTGTTTTAGATTGCAATTAGGACTCTTTATGTATCTCTTTAAGATGAATGGATTTTATGTGAGTTGTGCCGGATTGGTACAATAGCATGGTATTTTTACTCTCTCTCTCTCTCTCTCTCTCTCTCTCTCTCTCCTGTTATTTTTTCTTTATCCTTCTTTGTTCTGAAGTTTGATTTCATCACTCTCCTTACTTCTTTGTTATTACTCATCATTTTAACTCTGTTGCCATTAATTCTTAAACTAAGACTTGACTCTGTTTTCTGCAGCACAATTGAATGGATTTTCATGCCATAAAACTCCTCTCATACCCATCCAGTGGTTCTGAAACTTTGAGCGAAGGACCCTCTGCTCCCGGCAACCTGATACCTACGATTTTGTCCCCAACAATCTCTCCTGTGTGAGAGGTTCAGACCTGAATCTTTTCTTCTTGTTCTCTTGGTGTTTTGAGTTGCAGAAGACAATAGTTTCTTGTAAATGGAACCTTACATCCGGTAGGGCTTTGTGTTTCGACCCTTGTCCCAAAGTCGCACGGTCAACTACCTTCTAAGGAAGGAGTTCCCTCCTTCAAAAGCTACTGATTTATCACCTGTCTGATGCATCCAGAATCCAGAGGTAGGACACGATACCCTCCTTTTCCCCCTTTTTACGATATAACAACTTGAGGCCTATTCACATCTTTGCCCATCCTTTTTAGTTAGTTCAGTCTTATCATTTAATCTAAATATGTTCCAGGTTTGTGGATCCATGTAGCCAACCCCATTTAGTTGGGAAAAGATTGAGTTGTTGTTGTTGCTTATTTTCCAAGTTTGCTCCTCTACATTAATTCATATTCCACATTATATCCTATCTTGTTGAACTCACATTAGAGTCATCCAATTTCTGATCTAATTACAAAATTGCCATCACTTTTGTATTTGGATTTCAACGCCCATTTGGGCCCATAAGCGATCCGAGTTGGGTTTTTGAACCCCAGACCCGCATAAGGTGATTTTAGGCATCATTGTATTCAAAGTATATTAGAAAAGGGGGGGGGGGAGAGAAGTGGAGAATTTGCATTCTGATGACTAATCCACACTGTTGGAAGTAGATGGGGAGGAAAAAAGGAAAAAAGGAAAAGAGGAAAAAAAATGAATGTTATCAAATTCAGCCACAATTTGATGCTTTTATTATAGTTGTCAAGGTGTCGCTTAAGTGGGCGCCTTGTACGCCTTGCGTTTGGACCCTCTCCAATGTCTTGGGTCGCCTAGATGCCGTGAGAACTATGTTTCTTATTGATGGTCAATTGAATCAGAATCAGGACTTAGGTGGGCTTTAAAGGTTTTGCCAATTTTTTAGGTGCATCATATATCCAAGATTTGGGGGCGAGCCTGTGGCACAACGGTTAAGTTGTACTATTACAACATGTTGGTCATAGGTTTAAAACCTGGAAACAACCTCTTTTGCGAAGCAGGGGGTATGGCTACGTACAATTTGCCCCTCCCAGACCCGCAATAGCGGGAGCCTCGTGCACTAGGTTGCTCCTTTTTTTTTTATTATATATCCAGGATTTGAATGGTAGAGTTGCATTGATGCATACAACTGCATTATCATTTCTATATTAAATATAGTCTGAGACTGCATGCCTAGGCAGGCACCTTGTCGCCTAGGCGCCTTCCAAAGCCTTGGGTCAACATGGTAGTTGGGCTCAAAGAGTCAAAACCTCATCTTAACCTGCCTCTTGAAATGGTCCCTGCACATGCCCCTCAGCCCCCCCACACTCCCCCCACC
>NC_056563.1:3859546-3859650 GCF_013358625.1 Macadamia integrifolia | reverse complement strand
TCGATTTGATTCGATCTAAGTTTTTTGATTAATTATATGGTTCAAGATAGATTTTGACACACCTAACCCTAAGGAGGCGGGCCAAAAGGGGGTTTCTTTGCGGG
>NC_056563.1:3772689-3859505 GCF_013358625.1 Macadamia integrifolia | reverse complement strand
GGGTAAAAATGAATGATGAAGAAATTTGTAATATGAGGTATGGAATGAAATGGATTTCGAGTGTATGCTATATTATTCTTTTCTCTTTGGCATCCTTCTTTTTTTCCCCAGCATAACAAAGAACTTTGTTGAGGCTTGTGTTTATGCTATGGATGGCTCATTTATCCCATTATTTGTTTGAGAGATATATTGATCCGTACCATTTCTACTAGGGGTATTATATTGGTTTATGATATTTTATTTTTAGTTAAGAGAGTATGATTTTTTTTTAAAATATTATTATTTTAAATGCCTCTTGACACCCTTATAAATCAGTCTGGCTAGGGACCCACCTCCAGCGACATCTGCTATTATGGTATCCTGTGCTTTTCTATAGAAAAAATTATAAAAATCTTCAATGGTTGAGATGGAGAATAATGACAAAACATTATTTTAGTAGTCAAACTTTTTTTGGGAAAATTAACCTTTCTGTTATGTTACTTGAATATAGGCAGGAATTTTAGGAAATATGCAAAATCTATATGAAACTGTGAAGAAGGCACAGATGGTTGTCCAAGTTGAAGCAGTTCGTGTACAGAAAGAACTTGCTGCGTGTGTACTATTTCCAAACCCCTTTTCATCATAATATTTTTGCTATTGGTATGCAGTATGCTGACTTTCCTAATTTGTTTTTTTTGGCTTCTTTCTCTTCTGCAGAGCAGAGTTTGATGGTTACTGTGAAGGTGAACTAATAAAGGTATCCAATATTTTATCATGGTTTAAATATTGGTTCAGAAAAAGTTAGATCAATTGTCTCATGAATCAGTTCCAGTTTAACTGTTGGGAGTTGAAATTGATCTTAACTTGCCCTATTTCATCTCAGATTTGCAAATAGTTGTTACGCTTCCTCTTCTTTTATCTCAGTTTTTCGTATTTCCTAAATGAAAGGTGCTTCTTTTTCTTCTCATATTAGTGATTGGGAGGATGTAGTATTCAAAAGAGTAGAACATTGTCATTATATTTATTTTTGCCCGAATTCTGAAATTTTCATTACTGCTGAACAAACTAAGTAGCTTCAGATTGACCAGTTTTATGGTATTTTATCATTTAAACATTAAAGAGAAGTATTTTAATAACACAATTGTGAGACATTTGGCATTCATTCTGCTTTTCATTTTTTTTTTCCTTTTTTCCTGTTTCCCTAGGTTACACTTTCTGGAAACCAGCAACCTATACGCACTGAGATAACTGAGGCTGCAATGGAGCTAGGACCAGAAGTAAGTGAATATTTGTTTTGTTAAGCTAGTTATTTCTTTCTTTCTTTCATTCTTTATAGAATTTATAATCGTGCTGCCTTTCCTGAGGTTTCTTATGCATTACCGAAAATCCTCTTAACGATATGAGCAATTGGACTCTCTGGAGATCCATGGTACAATCCACGTTGGAAATTTATACTGTGACCCACCGTCATAAACTCAAAATGTATGAAATGACGAGGAGTGCACTTTGAAAGGTACGTTGACACAAAGTTTCAAAAGCTGCAAAGTCTTATGCTTTTTCACATATTGTCTGCCAGTTGTTTCTCTTAAATTGATAAAGGGCATAACCAGTGCACGGTGCTCCCAGTGCGGGGTCTGGGGAGGGTCATAATGTACACAACTTTACCCCTGCTTTGCAGAGAGGCTGTTTTCCAACTCGAACCTGTGACCCCTAGGTCGCAATGGAGCAACCCTACCGTTGTGCCAAGGTCCGTCCTTGTTTCTTTTAAATTGATGAAGGATGAAATTTTCATCTTCCTGTAACTGTACAATTTAACACACTTGGGGCTGCTTGATCATGTCTTTGGTTCAGATATTTGGTTTGTGGAATACCACTTCTGGCCTAATGATTTAATTCTATTTATCTGCTCCATGCGCTCTGTTCACTATGCAGGGGGTAATAGAACAACCCTAGATAATATAGATTCTGCGTAGGTCCATTTGTTTAATTTTAATGGTAGGATTTATTTAGGTTCCAATTGGAAGTGAAGTGAAATTAAAGCTGCCCCCTCCACCAAAAAAAGAAAACTTTTGTGATCATTACCAGTAATGATTGTATAACTAAGTCAAGTAAATAAATTTTACTTTCCTCTTGTTAGAAGTCTATCGAGAGAAAGGAGGAGTCTAGCAAAAGTTGCAGACTCCTTCCTTGGGTTTTCCTAATCCTAGGATTGTGGTTTTGGGTATTCCTAGTCTTATTAGGAATGTGGGTTTTCCTAATCCTATTAGGACTGAATACAGTTAGAAGTTAGCAATTACTATAAGTTTCCTATTTTGTTCTATTTTGTTATTTCCTATTCCTAGTAGGACTTGTAATAGTTATTCTATTTAATGACTGAAGGAGGACAACCCCAAACTAATTGATTGAGACTCCCTTTGCTCCACAATCGCAAATCTCTCTTTCTCTCTCTTTTTCTTCTCTTCTCTTTATATGGTATCAGAGCTTAACAAGTTGCTGGTTTGAGAGTCGTTCAAAGGTATCATGCTTGTTCTTAGAAAAATAATAACTAGGGTTTCAATAAAAGTTTGATGCAAATCATACCTGATTTTATTCGTGTCTTCTACTTCTGAATTTGTCTTGAATCAGTTGTTGCTGGAGAATCGGTTTGCTTCTATCACCTGGTATTGTCTGTTTGAAGTTGGTTTCGTCTGACCTGGTTTGCGACTAAGTAGTCGAAAGACTGATGTCACCATTGGTTTATGGTGTTGGGATCTTCCTGCTGAAACCATCTCTGCTATGAAAACACGTCAGATTTTAAATCTGATTTTTACTCTTCCGTTGTTGGTTTCATTTCAAGGAAGGAGACGATGGTTTCGTCTTTAATAGCTGCTGGTTCTCCCAAGGAAGAAGTTTCTGGTTGTTACCCTTTTGCTTTGATAGCTGCTGGTTTTGTGAAGATGATTGCTTCATTTCCCATAGCTGTTGGGTTTTTCGTCACAGATTTGTTATCATCAGGGGGAGATTGGAAATTCTATTACTATGGTGCTCTTGGTTATGGGATTCTTTGTGATGGTGGTTGTTGGAAATTATTTGTCCTTGTGTAATGTTACACATGAGTGGGAGATCCAAATTATTATCTGCTCGATTTTATTAATTGTCTGCTTAGGATTATTTCGTTTGAAGATGTATCTGCTCTTGTCTGCCCTCAACAACTATTTTATCTTTTGAAGATGGCATATTTAGCGACCTGATGTTGTTTGGTATATTCAACAATCTGATGTTGTTTGGTCCCCAGCGACCTGATGCTGCCTATTTATCTGTGAAATTTTTTACAAGACGTTTGTTTGGGGAGATCTCTTTTTGAGGCTCGTGAGTGCTTTTTTTATAGCTATTGGGAGCTACAGATTCCGTTGGAGTGCCTTCTTTGGGAAGGTCTTTTGATGTAGTTGTTGTTCGTTGTTATTGGACTGTCTTTTCTGGGAAAGACTTTCGTTGTTATTGGAGTTGCTGATGGCTTTATGATGATTGATTGGAGTTCTCTGTGCTCGTTGGAGTTCTTGTTGGTCCAAGCTGGAGCTTTCTGTTGCTATGTGTGTGCTCTATCTTGAGAGAGTGTTAGAAGTCTATTGAGAGAAAGGAGGAGTCTAGCACAAGTCGCAGACTCCTCCCTTGGGTTTTCCTAATCCTATTAAGACTATGTGTTTGGGTTTTCCTAGTCCTATTAGGATTGTGGGTTTGAGTATTCCTAGTCCTATTAGGATGTGGGTTTTCCTTATCCTATTAGGATTGAATACAGTTGGAAGTTAGCAATTAGTATTAGTTTCATGTTTTGTTCTATTTTGCTATTTCCTATTCATAGTAGGACTTGTAATAGCTATTTCGTTCTTTCGCATTCCTAGTAGGACTTGTAATAGCTATTGTATTAATGAACGAAGGAGGACAGCCCCAAACTAATTGATTAGGACTTCCTTTGCTCCACAACCGCAAGTCTCTCTTTCTCTCTTTTTCTTCTCTCCTCTTTACACTTCTCAACCAAATTCATTGCACTTGAATGAGAGAATAACGATGCCATGAAAAGTTTAATTACCATATTTGGTAAGATTTTAAGTTAAATGCAGAGTCATGACTCTTGATCATAAAAGTTTCCATTTTTTCTCTAAATTAATTTCTCTCTTCTCCTCTTCATTTCCCTCTGGAAATTGTTTCAATTTGGATGTGTGAAACTTCATCTGAGATTCTGGAATAAAAAAAGAATATGCATTACATGCTATTGACATCTTTCCTTACAAAAATAATAATGGAGGATATTAATGATTTGACAAAAATAAAAACGAATATACAATACATGCTAGTCAACATGATATGATTCTGTAGAGATGTAGAGATCATAGGACTTGGAGCCTACTACGAAGGTCATTTGACCCAATGAAGTATGAAATATAAAAAATAAAATAAAAATACATAAAATAACTGGTATTTTATAATATTCAGAAAATTTATAAAGTAATCAAAATAATGATTTCCATTAGCTTTTGGCCAGTATTTGAAAATCTCAAAAACTGATAGTTGTCACGGTATCTAGGCGACTCAAGGCGACACCAACATGGGGACCAAGGCATCCAAGGCACCCGTCTAGGCGACTAAGGCGCCTGGACGTGTAGGCAACGCCTCAACAACTAAAGTTATATTTTTTAAGCTCTGTCTTCCTGCTTTATTTCCAGCCAAGTACCAATGCCTTGGCCAACTACTCCTGTATGCAATCCTAATCAGATTCATACCCCTTGAAATGTCATAACTGGTTGGTTAGCTAGTTTCAGATTCTCATGCTCTTTCGTATATACTTGGTTGCATGATACTGAAAAGATCATTCATACTATTTGTTTCTGATGAATATCACTTGTACTACCTAAAGTATGATGAAAATTTACCTCAAGCAAAAACATAATAACATTTGTCCACAGGCCACGGCTTTATCTTATGGTGTTAATGTAGAGAAGTAAAGATGCCCAATAAGAAAACTCACTAAATGTTAATATTGCTTTAACCTTTTTTTTCCCCCTGGGATGAATTACTTTATCCCGACTTGCTTCT
The DNA here is from genome assembly GCF_013358625.1 of Macadamia integrifolia. NCBI lineage: Eukaryota > Viridiplantae > Streptophyta > Magnoliopsida > Proteales > Proteaceae > Macadamia > Macadamia integrifolia. Next base: position 3,854,456 of record NC_056563.1, on the reverse strand, counting down.
CAGTTATATAGCTTAAACTGTGTTTTGAGATCAAATGATATTAATTCAGAGGTAACATGCATCCTAATTGTTCATGCAGAAGCTCTCACTCTTAGTTACGGAGGCATACAAGGATGCACACCAGAAGAGTGTTCAGGTGAGGCGTCATCTGCTCAAGATGACCCATCTCTCTCTCTCTCTCTCTCTCTCTCTACATGAAAATTAATATGGGCTTGTTTATCTTAGGCTATGAAGGAGAGGATGAGTAACCTTGCAGAGAGTTTAGGAATGCCTCAGGGCCTCAGTGAGGGATTGAAGTGATGATAGTATTCCTTGATGCTGGTGAGAGGCAAGCTTCAATTTTGTATGCTAGTTGTGCTGAGGTGGTCATTTACACTGTACCCATGCCATTAGAATCTGACAAATTTACTCATGCTTTATGGAATGGTAGAATGAGAGCCTGTGATCTTTGTCCTTGTTACTTTAATAACCAATGTTATGTATTCCTATCTATTCCTGAGTAAACCGGTTGCTAATATCTGGCTTACATGATACAGATATTTGTCAACATATAGCATTTGGCATCAAATTAAAAGGCGGCAACAGTATTTAATATCCATAAAATCCAGTTACTCATGGGGGAGAAGATTAAGATGTAGACTTGACCAATTTTAGGACCTTATTTGCCTAATGCAGCCTTGTTATTCTGTGCTTCCCCCCAAGATTTCTGCTGGAGAGTGATGGGATCCTAATCGTCTATTTCTAGGGATGAGGAAAACCAATAATAACCAGGATCGCAGGGCTAGACATAAACCAGAAATAGTGTTTGTACTGAAGTCACAGGAGCCAATCGGACGGGGGATGAATGCTGGTCGAATTTACCTGCTAGGGTGTTGAACAAAATATCAAAGTCTGGAAGTTGTGCCAGTATCACAGAATTAGAAAGTCAAGTAAAACAGAAAATAAACTAGGAAATAATACCCTAGACAATACAACACTTTTGAGTTTTTAAAGAAGTTACGCAGAAAACAGGTTAGAAAGCAAAGGAATGGAAGTTTCTAAATTGGGAACATGGCAGGGAAACCCCCCCCAACAAATATTCCCCAATCCATTAGAACCTCGCTTAGGTTACTCGAATAAGAGACTTGGGTCAAATCAATCAGCACTACTGTCAGTTGTAAATCAGCATAGACAAAAATGATGAAGAAGATCTGAAACAACAAAAGGATATGTTGGTCTCTCACCTATCAGCTGTTGGATGTCCGCTGCCACCCAAGCCACGCCGTAGAGGTGCCGGATCCTTGCAAAAAACCTAGTTTGCCTGGGCAGGATATAACTACCACATGGCGGCATATTTGATGATCAGATTCTAGGATTACTTAGGTACACCAATCTTTAACCATAATTGGTCTTTTACATGTAAAAATCATGGTTAATTCAAAATATGAGTGGAAAGAAGCATAATAGTTAATTGTTCAAAATATAAGGCGAAATTCTGATTTCAAAGTTGGGCCATATGATTGAGGTGAATATTAAAACTTGACATATGACCAATCAAGAAGCTGATCCATTAAAGATGTGGCGAAATTACAATTGCTTGTGTTGCCTGCCTGCCCTATAGAATGGAAGTTTTGTGATACTTTTGTTAAAAATCTCTAAATAAAATTAGGCAAATGAAAGTTGTTGCTTATGTCTTAAGTGGATGATGTTTCGTACATGGCAGTCTAGGATTTAGGGTGGGATCTGAGTAGAAAAGCAATATGATGTGGTAAATCCCATTATTAGATATGTAGGAGTGGACCATCACTCAAATCCAATCGTGTAGACCCTCTTCTTGATCCTTATCAAAAAGAAAAGACACTCCCCTTAATGGGACCATAAATAGAACTTTCACCCCTATTGTATATGTACTGTTCTGGCAAATTTAGTTATGTCGAAATAACTTTAATTAGGTTACTTGGAAGCAAATTATGAATAAAATGATTGGCAAACTGTTTCGAAGAAATCTTACTTTGGAAGGGATTATCTGTCACATGGCAAGTTAGATGTACCCCAAGTTTTGTAAACATGAAATATCAAAGGTTTACTTTCCCGTGCTAATTTTCGGCCTAAAATTGGCAAAGTGGTAAAAATAAAGCTTTGAAAATCAACTAAGAAGTTGAAACGTTTAAAAATAATTGAAAAACAAATAGACAACTGAAAATATAAGGGAAAATATGTGTCTAATCGAATTTGGTTTCAAATCTGGCAATGGCCTTCTAGATCATGCCTATTCATTCAATGGTTGGAATTGCCACATGCTACATCAACTTTTCGAATGGTATGATTAGATGGTTCACACCCTGCTTTCTCTATGAGATGCGTAAAGAACGTTTTGCTTATAATGTTTTTATGAGAAAGATTCATACCTCGTCTCCATATATTGGCGTCTTTCATGCTAAGTCAACATATTTCATGTTAAGTCAATAGACATACAATGAGTGTCTCATGATTCATATACGATGGGACCCAGATGGTCAAGGAGAAGAGAGAGTGTTAGAAAATAATAGAGAGGAGAGAGGGTGTACTCTTGGAAAACGACAGTGTGTAGATCATTTTCCCTATTGTTAATTAACACTGTGTGGTTTGTGAATACGGTCGTGGTTGCTAATAGACCTTTGGCTCTATATCAATGTGTCAAGGATAAATTTAAATTTATTATTGTGCAAAAATAGAGAGGTGTTGGTATCTTAAATGAGAATAATAGCCAAACTAATACGACAAAATATTTCAAACCAATGATTTTTCATAATATCTTGACAGTCATCAAAGTTTGCCATCTAGGGGTGTCAATCAGTCAGTTTATATCAGTTTTGATTTGGTTTCACTGGTTTTTATATGAGTATGTGTAAAATCAAAACGCGAACCAATAAGGGTGTTCCAGTTTCTGTTTGGTTTCAGTTTTGACTTCTCTTATTGATAAATTATTGATTTGATCTAGGTTTGGTTTCGCTTTATCATGTAAATATGCTTAAAAAGTATGGAAAATGCTTTTTTTTTTTCCCATTAGTTTCTTATTGGGTTATATTAATTAGTTTCAATTTGGTGTTTTAAGTTTGATTTGGTGTTTTATCGGTTTTGATGCGCTCTGATTTGGTTTTAATCCACAAAATCCATCCCAAAACCTGATTCAATAAATTCATATCGGTTTTGATTTAATTTGATTTCGTATTCTGAATAGGTTTTGACATCCTGATTTGAACAATATAGGAGTTTGCTTTTTTTTTTGTAAAGGAGTGGCGTGCAATCTAAAAAAAAAAGGGGATAAGAGAATGGATAATATATGGCATATATCAAGTTTGGAGTCATACAATCATACTCCTTTGCAATGTGTTCTCTAGTCGGGAGCATGCCTTGCATCCAGATATAGGAGGTAGAAAACTACCACTACATCGGATTGGGATCCTCTCCACCAACTCTCCCTCCGATGTGTGCATTTTAGATGCACATGAAACTACGCACAGACCACTTAGGATTGTGTGGCTTTAAGGTGTTGAGCGTACATGTGAAAGGTTGGAAGGAGGTTGGAGAGGATCCAAATCCCCACTACACCTCTCCTGAGTCCTGATCGATGCCTCTGTCCTCTCTCATTGTGTCTGGGGCATGATTCTAAAAAAATCAAATGTAATGCTCAAGATCAACGGAATTAAAATGGTATCAGCCTTACGATCTCCGATCATAATCTTTCCAATCCCAATCTACATTTATAAATGTATAATTTAAGAATGAAATTGTAATAAAAACAATGATAGATCTACCTGACACGTTCTGATCCAGACTAATCAGGATTCAGGAATGGTATCGACCTTGACCCTTACCGTGTTTAGAATTTATTTATTTTTTCGGTAAAGACCGTGTTTTTATAACCTTTGTCCAGGGCACTTGCGCAGGAGCATCCGGAACAATTTTCCATTTTTCGTTTTTATAATTTTTGGCGTGTTACTGTGTTAGCAGCATGTGCGCGTTGAGTACACCGCTTTAATTTCACGCCCTTTTGAACTTTTCTAAGTGGCGTGACGGTGTTGTCGGAGTTGTGGCGTGCGCATTCCTGTCTGTCCAGGAAAAACATCGCAGTGAGGGCTTTTAGCTGTGGGGTGCAGTGAGTCGTTCTGCACACAACACCTGGCCTTGCAAAAATTGACGGTGGGGATGTGCATAACCCATTTTCGCAGCCTTCAACCCATCATTAGCGGGTTTATAGAATGACCCACCCGGTTAATAGGTTTTAACCCTAAAACGAGCCCTTCAACCTCTATTCTCCTTTGGACATGTCACGATCGGCGGCATCGGCAACGCTGTAGATAACGGTAGACATCCCATTTTTTTCATTTTCAGGGCTAAAACTAAGGGTGTTAATCGGTTCGGTTTCGATTCACATATATTTTGGCTGAAATCATAATTACACAATTTTACTAAACGGTTGTACTTTCTGAAACTGAAACAATTTAATAAACGATTTTGGTTTCCATGGTTTTTAAAGGTTTCAATTTCACAGCTTTAAACGGTTTCGATTTCGATTTATTCCATATGGTTTCTAAATGGTTAGCAATCGATTTACTAGTTTATTCGCATGTTTACTAAAAAATTTTTTTTGTAATAAACAATTTAATTTTGAGAATATGAAATGTTAAAACAACCAAATAACTAAGCAAAAGAAAATATTTTAATACAAAATAGTTTCAAATGCATCTAACAAGTAAATAAGTAATGCTTACAGTAGGGATTTTCTTCTTCTCCTCCCCCCCAAATAATTTGTTATAATATTGAAAAATATATATATATATATTTAATATGACATGGTATAAGCAAAAATTGCATTTTTATCAGTATACATTATACTCATTGCGTTGGATTAATTTAATCAGCATTCTAAATAATGAGCAAGCTACCTCTACCTCTAGAATTACCTGTAGGCTTGTAACACTCAATATTTGAATCAAATGAGATACTAATGATATTTTGTAACTATCTTATTTAATATTTAAACGGATTAATAGAATCGATTTTGACTATTTAAATGGTTCGATTTTCACAATTCCAATTCGGTTTGAAACCACAGGTTAAACAACTCGGTTCGGTTTCAACTTGTTTAGCTAATCAGCCTGAAACTTGAAACCATAACTGAACCATTTATTAAATGATTTTACGATTTTGATGTAAACGATTCGATTTGATTTCGATAAACTGTTTCCATTTCAAATTCACATCCTTAGTTAAAACCCCTTAATCGGGTGGGTCAGACCCGCATAATGATAGGTCTAAGGGGTAGAAGCTAAGAATATGATATCCTCACCGTGGATCTTTGCAGGAGCAGGGGTCGTGCGTATAACATCTCACTGCACCTCACCGCTGACCACGGTTTCAACGAATTCAATCGAGGTGGGCGACTCCTATATATACTCCAGGTTGACAAGATCTGTTTTAACTGTTTTATTTCTTCTTTTTCTCTTCTCCTGTGTCTCTAATTAGCTTTTCGTTTTTAGGTTTCTCAGAAAGTAGAAGGGATTGTACCCAAAAAAAAAAAAAAGAGGTAATCCTCAGTTCTTACAGATTCTCAAATTTTTTTTTTCGTCATTTGCATCTGATAGTCATGTTGATTGCCTGCAAGATTTTTTTTTTAATCGATTTGAGTATTCGTTGAATTTGATTTGCAGGATTGCAGGTTAATTTAGGATCAAGATGTTAGAGCAGTTACTGATATTTACGAGAGGAGGTCTGATCCTCTGGACATGTAAGGAGCTCGGCAATGCTCTTAAGGGATCTCCAATCGATACTCTGATCAGATCCTGCCTCCTGGAGGAACGATCAGGCGATGCTTCTTACAATTACGATGCTCCCGGGGTGGCTTACACCCTCAAATGGACTTTCCATAACGAGCTAGGTCTGATCTTTGTTGCTGTCTATCAGCGGATTCTTAATCTTCTGTATGTCGATGATCTTTTATCTATGGTGAAGCGCGAGTTCTCGCAGATTTATGATCCAAAGCGGACATTCTATAATGATTTTGATGATATATTCCGGCAGCTTCGTAAGGAGGCTGAAGCTAGGGCGGAGGAAATGAAGAAATCGAAGCAGGCGGCCAAGCCTGTGAGCAATTTGAGTAGGAAACAGGGGCAGGCTGCGGCTCAGAAGGCTAGATCGGAGGGTGGCATCAAGCAAAAAAAGGGTGCTTCAGGGAAGGATGGAGGAGATGGCGATTTTGCAAAAGGCCGCAAGTCGGAGAATGGATATTCCAATGGTATTGGGATTGAAGAATCTCATGCGGCTGGTGTTGTAAAAACCAAAGAGAACGGAAGTTCCGAAAATGGGGCTTTTGATGTAAATAAACTTCAGAAACTGAGGTCCAAAGGTGGTAAAAAACCAGATATTGTTAGCAAGGCTTCCAAGGTGGAGCCAAAGAAAAAAATTACAAAGAAAAATAGAGTTTGGGACGAGAAACCTCCAGAATCAAAATTGGATTTTACTGATCCTGTTGATGAGAGAGAGGACGAGAACATAGCAGTTATGGCAGATCAAGGTGAAAGTATGATGGACAAGGAAGAAATTTTTAGTAGTGAAAGTGAGGCTGAAGAAGATGAAGAGACAGAGAAGGACAACAAGGGTAATGCAAAGAAGAAGGGGTGGTTTTCTTCAATGTTCCAAAGGTAAATCTTTTTGTCTATGTTCCCCCCCACCCACCAATTTGTATGTCTTACTACTCTAAACCCTTTTTTATTGGTAGAAATTATTGAATTTGCTAACTTCATTGCAAATTTCAGTTTCTTCTAGTATGGTTTCAGAGTTAGAGAGTAGAACTACTTGCAAATGAGTCCTCAAACATGTTTGTATTTATGCGTGATCTTTATTTCCCACATAAAGACCCTATGAAGACTACCGTGTTGGACTGAAATTCTTTGTGGCCTAGCATGATGTATGAATTCTTTCTTGTTTTCTTTACCTGGTTTTTAATCACAAGGATGCTGTTTACGTGCACATTGTCTTGTCTCTCTAGTTTTAGCATGCTTAAGGAGAAAAGCTATTAGCTATGTGATCTCCATTTCCTTTCTTTAAATCTATAATATTCTGCAATTTGAGTTTGAAGTAATGAACTTTGTAAATAGGCTTTAGCTTTACTATTACTATCTCATGCATTCTAATTTTTTTATTTGGGAAGTACTTGGAAAAAATTGAATGGAAGGATAAGTCTATAGTATTGTTGTGGGATGATGATACCAAATATCAACATTACTGTGATAGCAGAATGGCCTTCCTAGCTTAACATAAGAAATTTAGATCATGATGCAGTAGCGATTCATTGGACCTGGCTGAACCCGTTTGAGTGCTCCGACCAGGAACCGGGTCCAAGATTGATATTTGTTTAGTAGGAAATTTAGGATTTATTATATTTGGGAAAGATGTGTAATCTTTTATTTTGGGAAATAATTAGGAGTCTTTGACTTTTGGGTTTTATAAATAGAGGTGTAACCAATTGAGAAGACAGATTGAGAGAATGAATTAGTGATTGTGTTTGGTTGAAGCTGCGTGGTTGTGCATGTGATTTTTCTCTTCTCCCCTCCCCCTGCTCTTTTATTTCTTCGTCTTTTCTGGATTTTCTTTTTCCCATTCCCTCTTCTGGCACAGATACAGTCTCTCACAATTGAAAGTTGTTCTATATCATCTCCTCTTCTTTCCTCTCCATATTCTGGGCATAAGATCCCCATCCTTGGGAATTGCTACCTGTACAAAATAATGGCTGAAATCCACGTGGGCTGTGAGATATCAAGACAAATCTCCACTGGTTTTAGTCCTACCATCAGATTGGACTTCAGACACCAAGTACTTTCTTCCTTCGCTGTTTTGGGTGACCCTTAGTCGCATTTAAGAGGTCATTGAATTGGGAACCTTGCCCTAAAATATTAGATCCAACAGAGCTCTAGGAAAGAAGATCTCTTCTTCGAAGTTGCACCTGGTTTCTGCCTCTGGTTTGTGCTAGAGGTAGGAGACGATAACCCTCTCAAGTCACAATTTCACTTCCCTTTTAATTATGATTGTTATCTTTCCATATCAACCTCACCCTCTTAATATTTACTACTTACCCTTACCTTATATTTGCTTCCAAGTCTACCCCTGGTCAATAATTAGTAGACTCCTCCATATCCTTTGCCCTTTAACTTACCTAGTAACCATTGAAAATCTGGTTGATTACAATATTGCTATTGGTTCTTAAATTAGAGCTATTTGATATTTGGATGGGCCCATAGCAAACCCAATAAGATTTTTCCGACCCTGGTTCCACATGAGATCATTTAGGAGGAATTAGGGGGGGGGGGTGTTGAATGCCTTCAAAATGATGACAATATGACCAAAAAAATAACTTCAATTTGGTTTCGGTTTTTTCTCTCAGTGACATGAACATAAATGCACACAATAAGTTCAACTATAACCCCTGACCATATCCCTTCCATTCGCTTAAATAGGCATGGATAATTGATGCAACAAAAGAGTAAAGTCTTGATGCAGGTGTAGCAAGACATGTAAAGTGGGACCCACCCATGTCACAGACTTGGGGTATCCACGTTTACATTTTCTAATTTGCACCTTACGCCAGAGATGATTAAATAAAATCCTGCAATAGGCTACATTGCAATTTATAAATTAATGGAAATTGTTGGTTTCTTATATAAAGCTTTTTCCTATTTCATTTTTCCTTCAGCATTGCGGGGAAGGCAAATCTAGAGAAGTCAGACTTAGAACCAGCCCTGAAAGCTCTTAAGGACAGGCTGATGACCAAGAACGTGGTATGTTGATTTGTCCATTATAAGAATTCACTTTTCCATACATGTTTTTAAGATTGCTGATCGCTTTTCCTTCTTATGGCATCACAGGCTGAGGAAATAGCTGAGAAACTATGTGAATCAGTAGCAGCTAGTCTTGAAGGTAAAAAGCAGGCATCGTTTACAAGGATATCTTCGACAGTTCAGGTTTGTAAGCTTAGTTCTTTGGTCTAGATATCAGTCATATTCTCAGTTGGAGTCCATCATGCTTCGAGTTTCATTTTTAGAAGTTCCATTTCTTAACACCTAATAACAATTGCAGACAGCAATGGAAGAGGCTCTTGTTCGTATTTTGACTCCAAAACGCTCTATTGACATACTGAGGGATGTACACGTTGCCAAGGAGCAAGGGAAACCATACGTAGTTGTCTTTGTTGGTGTCAATGGAGTAGGAAAATCAACTAATCTCGCCAAGGTTAGTTAAGCTACACCATTTCTTTTCTTTTACTGGATTAAATTTATGGGATATCAGATTAGAGGTTAGAGTCATTATGACCCTTCCCATACCCACAGTGGCGGGAGCCTTGTTCACTAATACACCCTCTCTTTTTTTTTTTTCCAGATTAGAGGTTAGAGTTAGATGTAGCCCTGTTCATTGTTAAAAAACTAATGTACATCTCTATTGCAACTCTGCAGGTTGCATACTGGCTTTTACAGCACAATATCAGTGTCATGATGGCTGCATGTGATACATTCCGTTCAGGAGCCGTTGAGCAGCTTCGAACTCATGCCCGTAGGCTCCAGGTGTGATAGAGATCACAGTTCAAATTTTACTTGTGTCTTAGTCCTCTCATGTAAGACAGAATGGCTTGTGATGCAATGGGAGAATGAAGATTTTGATGCAGTCTGACTTTGAAATTGCTTTTCCAGATTCCTATATTCGAGAAGGGTTATGAGAAAGATCCAGCTATTGTTGCCAAGGAAGCCATCCAGGAGGCTACACGCAATTGTTCGGATGTTGTTCTTGTAGATACAGCAGGGCGGATGCAGGTAAACTATTAAACTTCAGATGATAGAAGTGATCAGACAGATGCCTTCGGGCACATAATATAGGTAGATATCATAGTCGCCGATGGAACTAGGAAGGCTCCGTCTGTTTGATGGGGAAAATTTTCCAGAATATAGCTTTTATTTGAAAGCTTATATTTATATTTATATGTGTCCCCTCCCCCTGTGGCCAACACTTCTTTTTCCGTTTTTTGCAGTGCTTGAGTGAAGGAGAGAATCAAACCATGTGATTGGGGTTATGCCCTCCATGGATAGCAATCTTATCATTGACCAATATACCACCACTTAGTTTTAGAAAACTACATAAAAAATTAAACTGAAGTTGTTTTCCAAAAAACGGAATTGAAGTTTTACAAATTTTAGTGGGACACAGTAAGATAATTTATTGTTTTTTCAGACCAATCCAATTTCCTTTTTCTTTTAAACAATTCCTGTGAAATATTTTCCATTCAAACAAATGGAGCCTGAAGGGAAAACAGGGAAAGAATAAACTGGAGAAAGAAAATGCATTATTTGCTATTTCCTGGCTCTGAAAACTTCAATTTCATTTTCCAAAAAACAAAATTGAAGTTTTACAAATTTTAGTGAAACACAGTAAGATAATTTCTTGAATTTTCAGACGAATCCAATTTCCTTTTTCTTTTAAACAGTTCCTGTGAAATATTTTCCATTCAAACAAATGGAGCCTGAAGGGAAAACAGGGAAAGAATAAACTGGAGATGGAAAATGCATTATTTGCTATTTCCTGGCTCTGAATGTCACAAGGGTGGTGGTCTCAACTCGTGATCATCCAGGTCAACTTTTGGTACAAAAGATCTAAAGCATACTTTGGTTCTACCAGGTTCCCCAATGTTTCTTTTTCCCATTCAGTAAAGTATAGGGCTTCCTTCAGTTTCTGGTAATTAGGCTTACCAAGATGCATCTGTTGGTTCTAACATGTCTGGAGTATCAAAGTTGGCTTCCATAAATGCATCTTTGAAGTACTTTGAGACTATACGAACAAGAACTAGATCACACCTAGTGCTTTTGGTCGTTTTAAAAAGCGAAGAAGTAGGCTGAGGAATCTTTCCTTTTTCATAGGGGGTCGGTGGATGAACCAGATGCATATGGGGTCTTTCCAAGGGCGTTCTTTTAGTAAAAAAAAAGTCAAGTCCTTTGCCACGAATTTCCCTTGTCTGGATCCTCTCCAGCCCTTCCAGTGGACATCCGATGGCTGGGAGTGCCTTGGGGGGGGGGGTGTCAGGTCACCCCCAGTTATCGGATGCGCAGTGGAGGGGCTGAAGGGGTTGGAGAGGATCTGGATCCAAAGTTCCCGCTGCCCTGTCCTGTGACTTGAAAACTGTTTTTGTATAACGAACTGTTAATTCAGTTATATTATGTTTTTTTTCAGGACAATGAACCACTGATGAGGGCACTGTCCAAGCTCATCAACCTTAACAATCCAGATCTAGTCCTGTTTGTTGGAGAAGCATTGGTTGGGAACGATGCTGTTGATCAACTATCGAAGTTCAATCAGGTTAGGTGATACAAGTAGAATATCGTATTGCATTTTAATCGTCGTACTCTCTTTCTGGTGGTAAAGTAAATTGTTGCTTGAACAAATTTACTTCTCCTTGCACAGAAACTAGCAGACCTCTCTACCTCACCAAATACCAGGTTGATTGATGGAATCCTGCTCACAAAGTTTGACACCATTGATGACAAGGTATGAATAGTTTTTATCTTGGATATGATCATTGAATCATTCTCCCATGGGAATGCCTCAATGTGGAATCTCCCCACTACACTTGGATTGGGGTCAGTCTCTGACATTTATTCTTATCCAAACATAGAGGAATGTTTCCGCCATTGGAGTGCAATTCTGTGAGAGAATTTCACATGATCATCATAGTTAAATGTGCTTCCCAATTTGTTTCTGTGTGATGAACTTTGAATCCCATTACACAGGTTGGAGCTGCACTTTCTATGGTTTATATCTCTGGAGCACCTGTGATGTTTGTTGGCTGTGGACAGTCTTACACTGACCTTAAGAAGCTCAACGTCAAATCCATTGTCAAGACCCTCCTTAAATGATTTGCTTGGTCCTGTCCTTTACATTTCATGTTAAATCCTTTGTGCTGCTGCTACTGTTTTGAACTTCCATGTACCTACTTTTACTATCTGTGCTCCCCTATGACCTCGTCAATTTGACATTGGAGATGAACCGGTGAACCGGTTGTTTGTGTTTGAAAAGTGTTCCGACTTTCACCTTGCATTGTGCTTCTTTCTCTCTAATTTGTACAGTAGGCCAGATTTTTGAGAAACATCCCATCGGTTGCATATGATAAAACCTGTTCCGTGAAAAAATGGTATACAAATTATAACATAAATCCTTATACTAATAGGCAGCAAGTTGAGGATATGGGAAAGTCAGAATGAGTGGATGATTTGATGGCACGGTTTTAAATTGCTTGAATCCAAACAATGGGAAATGACCTTGTTTTTTAATAAAATAGGTGGGAGAGGCTTGAAGGAATTTTTGTTGAATTCTTGATCTCAGTGATTCAATTCCAATAAGCATTAGAAATTGAGCTTTATACTTAAAGTTGAGTTTGATGTAGCTACCTGCAATTGTGATTCTAATTGATCCTCCATGCTACTTCATTCAAACATTCCAATACTGGCCTAGCTTTTATTTTCTGGTGAGGTTGATTCTTGCGTGGATATGACAAATTGAGTGCCTTCTGTTTGCAAGTATAATTCAGTGGTTTGTTTTTTAGTGGGTGGGTGGTTTTTTTTTTTTTTTTTGGGGGGGGGTTTTGGTTGCGGGTCTGACTGCAAGTATAATTCAGTGGTTGTTTTTTTGTGTGTGACTTGAACTTTACGTTTCTATACGAAGGGTGAGTGTTGAGCATGCTAGTTAATGTCGACCATTGGTGGGTGGGTGTGACTCTTAAAATGAACTTTTCGTTTTTATACGAAGGGTGAGTGTTGAGCATGCTAGTTTATGTTGACCATTGGATTTTGTCAGTTTGATATAAATCGTTGGGTTCAAATTTATTATTTTAATCTTATGTAATTTAGAGAGAAATATACAAGTAAATATGGTACCACAAAGGAAATCAGAATACTATCTTCTCCATCCCTGTTGTGTCCATAGTTGATAAGGCGTCGCCTAGGCGTTGACTAGGCATCCAGGCGGTTTGCCTGGGGCCTGGGCGACAGTCGCCTTATTGCACTGCATGCCGCCTTGTGTTTTCATTTACTTAAGATATTATTCTTAAATAAACAAATATCTCCTATTTGAATCCAATAAAAATAGTTTAAAAATCAAATTCCAAAAGGATAAAAAGTCAACCACCCATTCCAATAAGAAAAACTGGACTTTGGTTGTAAGGGCGATTTTCAACTTTTAAATGCTGGAGTTTTTCTCGATTATGAAAATTTTATAAATTCTATCATGTTGAAACATTGCTAAAAACCAAAAGTCCTGTAAAATAATTTTTTTGTTTTGATATCCATAAAATTATTTTCATTCAGACGATTTTAACAGCATTCGCGCACTTAAAAATAAGTTTGACCGGAGCATAACTTTGTCATTACAATTAATATTTAAGTAATCTTAGACTTATTGGAAAGTTGATTTTATATTATAATTGATACAGAAAGTTTCATGTAAAAAAAAAATCATTTGACCAGTCAAACTTATTATAGAATCAGAGCATTTCTCTAAATATTGATTTTTTATAACTTAATATGACTTAATGTTAATTTTTTATGATTTAATATGGCTAAATGTTGATTTTTAATGATTTGATGTTGCTTAATCTTGATTTTTTATGATACAAGGTATATATAGCTTACTAAATAATGTTAGAAAATAGGAAAAATAAAAAATAACAGTTGGTCGCCTTGTTCGCCTCAAGTTGTGCGCCTAAGCGCTTAGACAATCTTCCATCGCCTTAGCACCGTGACAACTATGGTTGTGTCACTATCCCTTGTTGCAAATCTTGGAATTCAGTGTTTCACAGATCTCTTTTTTAGCCACAAGAAATCTTGGATAGTTCCAAAGAATATGAACTCAGGTATGCATGAAAGGGTAAGTTTTTTGCAAATGAACAAAAAGTTGCTCTTGGGCCAAGGAGATGATCCATGGCTACCGGAGTCTTTATTCCCAAAGCAGGTTAAGTAAAGGTTTAAATTTTAGATCCGTCTAGAGTGATTGATGTAGAATCAAAGACAGAATTGCAAGTGAAGAAGATGATGAAGGAAGGTTTGAAAAAGGAAAAGCAAGTTGTAGGTTGGGGAAAATAAGGAAAAAAATATGAACTCATTAGCCATCTGAACAAAATGCACTTCATCAAAATACACTTCCTCTGTGAAAATTCAAAACTATAGAAGGAGGAAAACCCATTTGATTAATCAAAGTGTTCCCTTAAGGCCCTTTTCACATTTTCCCCGACCAAAGTTAAACCTTACTTCCATTGGAAGAAAAAGAGAATTTATGATATCACGGGGTGAAGATAGGTGTTGTGGCAGTTTCAAAAGAAACCCATGTTTCAAAGAACAACAGTAATATTGGTAAAAAGCTTTTTTTTTTTTTTTTTTTGGGTTGGTTGTGAATGCAAAAGGTTCTCTTTTATTGCCATGATTTTTTTCCATTTGAAAGCATAAGGATTGAGGATATGCCATCTACAGTTTTCTCGTCGTAAGGTGTTTTAGCCTCTCTTTTTTTTTAATGATTTACAGCAACCTCTCCTATCGTTTGTCCAAATTACATAATTCTTCATAAAAATCAAAAAATTACATTTCAACCCATCCAAACTAACACTGTGAAAGGTGTTAATTTTTTAAGTTGAAAAGATGAATTTACCCTTCTTTCTCTCTCTCTCTCTCGTTCAAGCACCGCAAATCCAAACCCGTTATCGTCTTTTTATTTGTTCTCGTCAAATAAAAGTCTCACGAATCTCCTCGAACAAAACCCATTTCTGAGTTCTATCAAACCTTTGAATCTCCAGCTTTTTGGCAGATTAAACTCACCAAAGCTCTCTGTAGAATACCAAAAACAGAAAACCGTCTTCTTCTCATCCCATCAAACCACGAATATTCATGAATCAATAAAACAGCTGAACCCCATTTGGAAAACAATTAATGAAGAAAGACCCAGATTAGGATCCTAGCTCAAACCCTGCTTCAGAATTGAAACATCAGTAGATGCAGGAGCTATAGAGAGAGAAGAAGGAAAAAAAAAAAAAAAAAAACCTTTAGAAGAGCCCGAAAAAACAATCCACAGCAAACCAAGATCATAATGCATTTGATCTTTCAAAACTAGCTAGCTATTGTGTGCATTGAATTTGATGAATCCAGCTCTTTTGAAGCTGAAAACCGCTCACATAGTCCAGAAGACGGAAGATCCGAAGCTTTTTCTCTCTGCAAATCCAGTTAAAATGCATCAGAAAACGGATTGTCTCACTCACGATTTGTCCAAGTAATAAAAGCGATCATTCGGTTCATCCATGAATCATCATAGGTGGACTACTGCCCATGAATGCCCCTGCGTACGGTGTACCCATCACTCACCGTCTGGTTGAATGAGAGATCGAGGTTGGTGAGTTGGCTGAGGAAAGAAGGGATTGCACCGGAAAGGTTGGTATAGCTGAGGCGGACCATGGAGAGGAGTATGAGGTTTGTGATGATGCAAGGGATGGTTCTGGTGAGGTTGTGTTGTCCGATAACAACGGGATCAAAATCTTCTGTTTTTCTCATCCATGTTTTTCTTTGTTTTGTGACATGCAGAATACGACACGTGGACAACAAGGAGACCAACGGTTAAGATTGGGTGAGGATTATTACATCCGGTGCGTTGGTCTTAAAGTTGTCCACATGTCATGTTTTGTAGGTAGCAAAACAAGGAAAAACAGGGATGAGAAAAACAGAAGATTATTTTTCATAACAACGACGGGAAGACCCGTGCCAGAAGAGTTCAGAGAGAAGGGGTTTGAGTGGTGAAGGAGGAGGGGAAAAATCGTCTTTTCCATTAAAAAAAAAAAAACTAACACCGTGGGTGGGTTTAAATGTAATCTTTTGATTTTCAAGGGGATTATGTAATTTCTACAAATGACACGGGAAGTTGATGTAAAAATTCTTTTTTTTTTTTTAGCCTATCATTGTCACTGGTTTTATGCTCTCCACGGGGGGCGGCTGGCAGAGAGAGATTTCAGCAAGATGTTCATGTATTGCAGTGGTCGGTGAGTTGGAACTTGGAAGGAACAATAGGAGAGAGAGAGAGAGAGAAGCGAGGTTCTCCTGTATTGCAGTGCTCGGTGAGCTGGAACTTGGGAGGAACAACAGGGGATCAGGGGGAGTGGATAGGTAGAGAGAGGATGTGTGTGAGGCAATGTGTGGCATGATCGAAATCCTCTGGGTCAAAGAATCTGCGGATGCTAGCAAGACGGTCTTGGATGTTGACATGTGGATCTTGGGATAAGGTAATGGTGGTTGTTGTTGTTGTAATTTCATTAAAGGAGCTTAAATGAAATAATATCATCCACAACATTTAAAATACTGTTCTTTCTAGCCTTTCTAGCTAGACGGAGAACAATAGAAACAAAAACCTCCTTCTTTACCAACTTGAAGGACTTCCCCCTTAAAGGATAATTCTTGATGTCGACAGTAAGGAAACATCTCCCAAGGCCAGTTTTGTATTTCTTGCTATAACAAGTTCACCACCCCTTCAACGTTCGTCTATATGGTGGCACCCTCGATCCCTAATCGTCTTGCTTGCATTGGTCCTTCAAGAATCTCTCGTATTTCTAACTCTTATGCGCTCCCCAAGTAGAGGACGTTGGGGCTTCCTCCTCTTCATGGATGCAGTCATTAGCCTCACAAAAGATAGAACCATTGTTTATCCTATTTCATGATGGCGATAATAGTCCTTCCATGAGCAGTAAAAATCATAGGCACTAAAAACAATAGTAAAGTCTACTACGTATATCCAAATGTTTTATTATTATTGTTTTTTTACGTGTATATATATATATATATATATGGATTTATATGGGATTTTTATGGATCATAGTATACACAAATAATATGCATATAATACTAATTTATAATTTTTTAAATAAAATTAAAAAGTAGGGAAATTTTCTAGTACCGCCCCTGTAACGAACTTGAATTCTATGTGACCCCTAATTTAAAAAATATATATATCATATACCACCCTCACTTTCATAACTAAATAATTCATAGGTTTCGTTCTGCTAGGGTTTTTTTTTGTTTTTTTTCAGTAATTGTCCATTCCGTTAGTTGATCCCCGTCAAGTGATGATGTCAACAAGTTAAAATTTTTTAAATGGCCAATTTATCCTTGAAGAAGGGTAAACTTATCGCTTTACCATTCATTGCAAAAACCCCAAACTGAAGGTAAGATTCATCTTTATAATTAGTCTTCATATGTATACATCCATAACCATATTTCTATCTTTCCTTCCACGGACATAACATGCCTATTCCATCTATTGTTATCTCCTAAGACCCAAGCATAGACCAAAGAGCTTAGAGCTCTCAATCATAAATCACAGCCATTCGCACTCTGAAAACGAACATAGTAAGAGAGAAGCAAAATCTCGTAACGGCTAAGAAGCCACATGTTGGTGAAACAAAAAAGTTGAAGTATATCCAACCAAAAGTGATGGCACTGGGAAGGAAGTTGCAGAGTTCACGATGGAAGGGAGAGGGCAAGGAGGGCGATGGAAGAGATAACAATTGCAGCCGATTTTTAGGTAAGATGCTCAACAGTTGAGATTGAATGGGTTTAGATCAAAGGTTGTCAGTTAAGGAACGCACTTTCAAACAAATTTAGCATACTGTGACCTCTTAGCCTTTTTTTTTTTTTTTTTTTTTTAATCTATCTATCTATCTATCTCTTTCCTTAGGCTCCATTTGTTTTTCGGCTTGTAAAATTTTCTCCGTAAATTTTTTTACTGTAAAATCAGATTTTTCTTTGTTTGTTTTTTAGTTTGTAAAAATTTTACCACATATTTTACCTATTAGAAACAAACAACGAAATATATTTCAACAAGAAAAAAATTTACATGTAAATTTTACAAGGAAAGTAAAATTCTCCTCTAGATGGATACATAAGAAAAATCTGATTTTATCGTGAAATTTTAGGGAGAGAAATTTTCAGACTAAAACAAATGGAGCCTTAAGGAAAGAGATAGATACAGAAAAAGATGGCTTAAGATCGCAATATGTAAAATTAATTTGATAATGCATTCTTAACTGACATCATTTGATCTAACCCATATGTCAAATTGAAATCTATTTCTTTTTTTTTTTTGGTAGAAAAATTGAGGGCCCGTTTGATAACGTTTCAAGAAACGCGTTTCTGCCTTTTTTGTGTCTAGAAATGGTAGAAACGGAACAAAAAGTGTTAGATAAAACTGTATCGTTTCACTAGTTTTTATAAATAGAAATTGAAATTTCTACCAATTTATGGTTCAAGAAACGACTCAGGCGAAACAAATAGAACTTGTTTCGCCGTTTCTAGAAATGACTCGTGGCCATTCTTTCGCTGGTTGCTATTGACTTTTAAAAACATGGCTTATCAAACACCTTCAATTCCGTTTCTGTTTCTAAAAACGGAAATTTATGTTTATGCTGTTTCTTGAAACAAAAACGGCATAAACGTTATCAAACGGACCCTAAATTTCCGTTTATAGAAACATAAACGGAATTGAAGGTGTTTGATAAGTCATGTTTCTGGAGGTCGATAGTAACAAATGAAATAACGGCCACAAGTCGTTTCCAGAAACGGTGAAACAAGTTCTACTTGTTTCGCTCGCCTGGGTCATTTCTTGAACCATAAATAGGTAGAAATTTTAATTTCTATTTCTGAAAATAAGTGAAACGAAACAATTTTATCAAACATTTTTTGTTCAATTTTTACTGTTTCTGGACACAGAAACGGCAAAAACGCATTTCTTGAAATGTTATCAAACAGGCCCTGAAATTCCTTTCAAAATGAGACAAGATATATGGGTTGGCAAGAAAATTTGCATAGAGAATAATCACTATTTCCTTGCTTGTGTCGGCCAGGCACTTGCCATTGTAACAAAATTTCCAATCCTTCCAATCACGAGATCAGGTACACTCCTTTATCATTCCTTCCCCCTAGTCATGACTCATGTGATCCTATATCCGATACTTTTCCTTCATTTTTTTTTTATCCTAATGCATGAATTCAGACATTCGCAGCATTGCCCTTTTTTGTTACCCTATAACTCACCCTTAGAGCATCGCATTTGACTCCTCTCCTGAGTCTTTTGTCCATAACTATCTGGACGATTGCCATGTGTCTAGGCGATGAGATGACTGTTCTCAATACCTCATTCTTCGTGCCTAACGCCAAATGTTGGATCATTATTTATATGGACCGATCCAAACGATCATAGCTAGTGGCAGCGTTGTTCCCTCATTAAACTTGGGCCCAATTAGAACAGAACCGGCTTCATTCTGAAAGCCTCATATCTTTTTATTTTTTTGGTAAGAAGGCTCCAAGATTCAAACTCCTGAAATATTGTTGGTTAGCTATAAAGGGAAAATTACATCATTATCCACTTTTGAGTTTCTCTTTACAAAATTAACCAACTTAAGTTTCAATTAATAAAAATACACATCATCAGGTTTAAATTTACAAAACTACCCAAACACAATATTATTCCTTCAAATAATGCATTTTTTTGACCTTTTTACCCCTCCACCTCCCCTTCTCTGATCATCTTCACCCTTGCAATCCTCTCGCCCCATAGCACCCATATTTGCAAATCATCTCTATCGTCTACCGCCAACTTGTACCTACGAATCTCCCTACCTAAACCCTCGCAAAAACCTCCAACCGCAACCTCTCCTCTTCACGGTTCCTCCATACTTGAACCCCAAAAAAATGTCCCCTTTTCTAATTTCCCTTATTGGGTCAACATTCAGATGCAAGAAACAAAAACCCTTGCAAGTCGAGAGTAAGAAAGGGTCAGTCGACAGTCATCCTCACCTCAGCCCTCAATTCCTCATAATCATTAATTGTCTAAATCGTGTATGGTAATTGACATAGAAGTGTTGCTGATTGATTCATTGAGCCAGGGGATTTCGTTATTTCATAATATAGAAGGAAAGACAATCAGTGGATCAAGGCAACCTCATCCATGGAATTGAGCTCTGCCAGCTCCACATAACTCAAGTGATGTCATGCAACAATCTAAAAGCCTTCAATTTCTTCCAAAAACTATATTTCTACATCATCGTCTCCATTGTGAAGGATGGAAAAATCAAAAACGAGAAAAAGGAGCAGCAACAGAGGACAACGATCGACAGAGAAGGAGACAAAAACCCTCAATAGAAACCCGCGATGCAGTTTGATCTTTTAGGTGGATGAGCTTCTTTTGGATGGCTACGATTACTTCTTTATCGAATTTGATCTGTATTGCAAGATTAAGGATTCCTAGAACACTTCATGCATGTATTGGCGAATAAGCCAAAGAGGACATCCAGGTTGGTGCCAAGGAGCTTGATCACATCGATGATGGTGCTCTATTTGAGGAAAGCCAACCATCGGCCTTCCCCAGATGAGGATATGGCCATTGTATTTGGTTCTTAGGCATTAGTTGAATTAGTCTTATAAGGTTATGTTGGTTCTATGATTTCCAATGGAAGTCTCACTCTGAGGTTGCAAGAGAGAGAGAGAGAGAGAGAGAGAGAGAGAATAAAAGGGAAATTGAGAGAAAGAATGCAAGTAGAAGGGAAGAGGAGGGGAAGTCTCACTAGGAAAATAAGTGTCCTGTGATAAGGCTGATCTCTATGCTTTATCACCGATGATGGCCAATTGAAGATGGTGTTTGGGTGAGAGGTAGAAGGAATTAGGGGCAAAAATGTCAAATAATGAAGGATGATGAAGAGGAGTCATTGTTTTGGGTAGTTACGTAAACTCAAACATGATTTTGTGTATTTTTGTTAATTGAAACTTAAGTAGGTTAATTTTGTAAAAAAAAATCTAAAATTGGGTAATCATGTAATATTCCTAATAAATTTCTACTAGTGGGCCCACTTATATATATATATATTCACTTTGCCCTTTTTCCCGCCCAAAACGTGTTATTCAAATCATTTTTTTCTCAGAAAAGTTTTATGACGAAACAAATTCCTACTGTTCTCAGAAGTCAGAACTCAGCTTCTGTGGAGCAAGAGAAGATAAGCACGAGACGAAGAGATCTGTACGTCTCTCTCTCTCTCTCCATCGACATTCACAAGTAAGTGGTCTCAGCCTCGCATGCCTTTCTATTAGATCTCAATCTTTCTCGGCTTATCCATCGATTTCGATTGATTGATATCAATTGGACTACCCTAATTTTTTTTTTCCAAACAAATTTTTGGTTTGCCCTTGGATTTGATATGAAAACTATCAAGCTGATCCCTACTACTAGGGTTCAATTGTGTTGGTGCTCTCCCTTTGTCTATCCATTGATTTCGATTGATATCAATTGATTCCTACCCTAATATTTTTTTTCCTCGATCAAAAATTTGGTTTGCTATTGGATATGATATGAAAATCGGTGATACGATATGTACCCATATGGCTTTTGGAAGCTATAACGGAATCAATGATGTCTTTCCTATGCATGCTAATAATTTGGTATTTTGCATTTTCTATGTTCTGTGGCCCTTGCTATAGACATACATTTTATTTATAAACTCAGATATTTAGAATGATAGTGAATTACATGGAGGATTTGATTCTACACCACTGTAGCCGTTAATGCCAATCTAAACCGGTGTTTCAGAGGTAGATAGGGTGTTGCCACGGGGCAAGGCATATTGAAAATGCTCTCTGGTGTACCAGTGAGACGGGTTATGTCAAATGGGGTGTAAGCCTCAGGAATTCGGGTATTTATGGGGTGGCACTTCAGTTTGCTAGATTCTAGAGTGTAAGCATCATGGGATTCTATCATATTGGGTTTAAATTTTTTATCTGTTATTCAAAAGTTCGTCAACCATAAGGCTTTCCCTTCATTTTTTGTTAACTCTTTTAATTTCTATTAAAAAGAATCTGGTGCAAGATAAAAGAGAAACGTAGATTATCTCTCTTCCCTTCTCTCCCACTCGCACCTTTTTTATGAGTGTTAGTTCTCCATGTCATGCTTAACTTCTAAAACATTGATTGCGAGTCATTTGCAGGTTTAGAATATGGGTGTCGAGAATTACCATGTGATAGAACTGGTAGGTGAAGGTTCATTTGGGAAAGTATACAAAGGAAGAAGGAAATACACTGGGCAGGTAATGGATGCACTTTTGAGCTTTCCTTGTCATTAAAAGAAAGCTGTATGAAGATGATTATACAATTGTAATGCTATTGTTGTGTCTTATCTGGCAGACTGTAGCAATGAAATTCATTCTTAAGCATGGCAAGAGTGAGAAAGATATTCAGAATCTAAGACAGGAAATTGAGGTATTTTTTGAACCTCCAATGGGGTCTACATTAATGTCTAAGGGAGGTTTCTGCTAGAAATATGGTTATGGATGTCCAATTTCCTTTTTTTTTTTTTTTTCCAGTTGGGTTCTTTGGTTTCAATTTGATTATAGAATTGATTTTTTTATTTTATTTTTTGTTTCATTCACAAATTTGTTTGGGCTTGAGAGTGCGATAACAGCTGTCTATTGGTAAATTTGAGATATGTCAATTGCCGGGTGGATTTCTGCTTGCACTTTGGCGGGTAGCATGCTATTTTCAGTCATGGAATCAAAATGTGCCAACTGCATATGAGATATATTTGGAATATACTTCAGTTTGGAAATGGAAAAACCAAAGATGAAAAACTTGGATCTGTATAATATTTTTTCTCCATATTGATGTATCAAACAAATAAAAGATGATGAACATATGAAAAAAAGGGCGTTCCCAGTGCACGAGACTCCTGCCACTGCAGGGCTAGGGAGGGTCATAATGCACACAGTCTTACCCCCACTTCGTGGAGAGGCTGTTTCACAACTTGAACCCGTGACCACTAAGTCACAATGGAGCAGCCTTACCATTGCCCCGAGGTCTCCCCATTTGTGTTGCTGGAGTCTGAAATTTCCTTTTGTTTTTCTTATCTACAAACCTAGACTTAAGAAAGTGAATATATTATATACTTATTTACTAAAACTCCATCTTTCACGGGCAATTGATCTTGTTTAATCAAAAATTTGTTGTGGCCTTCATTTATGTTCCTTCAAATATGTTTCTTTATGGGTTTCTTCTATGGAAATCTCTTGTGGGTTTGTAGTACTATCGCAGTCATGAGTAAATATGGCTGAGATTAAACCCTACCTATACTACCTTTATAAGAGCAGTTTAGTAATAATCCGTATGAATGGTTGGTTCCTTTGTAATTGTTTCACAAATTTTCAAAGGATGTAATATAAGCTTTGATTTTTGATGTTACTTCTATGAAAAAAGATGCAGATGGCATACCTACTTGTGCCACATGGAAAGTGTTGGAATAGCAGTTTGTAGGGGTACACAGAATTATTTGTGTGTGATTGTCTGTGGCACCCTCATTCAAGAGGATGTTGAAGTTGTTCTTCTAGTGAGACTTCGGTGGGATGATGAGGTTCAAGTAGCTATTAAGACTAAGAGAGCTAGTTTTAAGACATGGCCAAGGAGGATTTAGAGGATCTACAAAGATATAAATTTTCCAAAATGAAGTTAAAAAAATTGTGGGAAAAGTAAGGGCGAAGAAATATGAAGGTCTTTATAACAATCTGAGCACGAAGGAAGGGGAAAAAACTATCCACAAGATAGCTAAAATGAGGGAAAGGAAAAGTAGATATCTCAACCATGTTAGATGTATATGAAGTGAAGATGGTAAAGTACTAATAAGGGTTAAGGACAATAGGGAGAGATGGGCAATTTATTTTTGCAACCCACTAAATGGAGACACTTTGATTAATAGTGTCCCAGAAGACTGCATTATCCATCAAGACACTAATCACCAATTTTGTAGATATATACGAAAAATTAGGGTGTCTAAAGTAGAAGAAGCTTTAAGGAGGATGAAAAGAGGCCAGACACAAGGCCCGAATGAGATCTCAATAGAAACATGGAAGAGCTTGGGAATCTGTGGTTTATCTTGGCTAACCAAGCTATATAATAAGATTATGAGTTCAAGGAAAATACCAGATGAATGGAGGAGAAGCATTGTGGTTCCGATTTACAAAAATAAATATTATATTCAAAGCTGCAATAACTATAGAGGAGTAAAACTAATGAATTATACTATGAAATTGTGTGAGAAGATTATTGAAGTCCACTTGAGAAAAGAAACTACTATCTCGGAGAACCAATTTGGTTTTATACTAGGTATAAAACCAAATAATATAATGAATAGTGTAGAATCACTGACTAAGATTGTCTTTTCTTTAGTCTCTCTTCTCCTTCCTCCAACGAATAGAACTGGGTTTCCACCTTAACAGTTCTGGTTCTTCCCTATTAGTTACATGATGATGTGGCAATTTTGATAGTTGGATATTTGGAGAATGGTCTGGATGAGTCGTGTTTAAAATTTCAGGATGTAATTCAATTATTAAATCTCTATTGTAATGACATACCCCTCCCTTGTACTTATGTGCACTCGTTGTGGTCCACACACCCTCTTGGTAGTCTTGAATTTTTAAGTACCCTATTTTTCCGTGTAGCAAGCCATTTAGGCTGAAACTTATGTCAGCTGGGGGCCTTGGGGTTCTACCTGTGGTCTTGAATTTTTAAATACTCTATTTTGCATGTTGCAAATTCCATTTGGACTGAAACTTATGTAAGCAGGGGCCTTGGGGTTCTACCTGTCCACCAAATTTCAGCTTCATCTAAATTTCCCTAAAGCACAACTACGTGCCATCCACATGAGGAAATGGGGGTGGGGCCGTCCACAGATCCTTAGACTTAATTTTATGTCCCAATTTAAGTGTTTCGTCACTTGTAAAGGAAGTATCTCGTACACTTTATGATTCAGATTTTTCTCTTTTGGTATGACTCATGTTTTGAAATTTCCTATGAATCTGTTACTATCAGTAGTTGTCGATGCATTTCATTATGTCTGAGGGAAAGTTTTACTCTCCTGTTCCCCAGTACACTCGGAGCTATATTTCATTTGAAAGTCTTCATTGTCATACAATGATAACGGGAACTTTAGTAATTTACAGCTCCTGCTTTTTGACTGAAACATGCAGATTCTAAGGAAGTTGAAACATGACAATATAATTGAAATGCTCGACTCCTTTGAAAGCACAAAAGAGTTTTGTGTTGTTACAGAATTTGCACAAGTAAGCAACCCATTCTTTTTTGAGATTTATGTAAGGGTGTTTTAAGTATCCTGTTAACTACTATGATTAGTAATGGCCATTTCCTATTCTTAGGGTGAACTCTTTGAGATTCTTGAGGATGACAAGTGCTTACCGGAAGAGCAAGTTCAAGCAATTGCAAAGCAGTTGGTACATTTTTTCTTGGACAATTATCTCAATCATAAGTATTTTTATCATGTTATGCTGGGTTTGATGTGGCAATATTTAATCATATGTGATATTCAACTTCTTATGATTATCTATTACTGATCTTTATCTCTTGTATGGAAATTCTGCTGCTGGAAAAATCAGGTGGGGGCATTGTATTATTTACACTCCAATCGCATTATCCACCGGGATATGAAGCCACAGAATATACTCATTGGTGCTGGATCTGTTGTTAAGGTTGGTAGCTTCGGAAAAGAATGTTTTCTATTGTTTCCTATTTTACTTGGACACTTAAAATAGGGGACACTTGTTTCTGACATTTGTTGACACAGATTTTGAAACTGATATGGCGACTGGCTTGGATAATTGCACATGCCTACTACTACTAAAGTACTCTAGCACCACTGATAATGCTCCTAGTCTACTACTGCTACAACATAAAACTATGTATATATGTAAGCATATAAAATATCTCCTACTCACCCATGCTCACATATGTAAATATTTTGATCTCTTATTATATTACTAATAAAATTTTTTTGACCAAGCTAAATTAGACATGATATGTAGAGGCAATGCAAATAAATTTGTTACAAACTACTAATATAAATGTACATAAATAATTTGGTCCTTCCATATTACTAATAGCTATCGGTACATATAAATATATTATGGATTCCAAAATCTGCAATTAAAAATTCTATAGAGATCTGACTCCTTGAATCCTACTTTTGGGGCTTGGCCGAGTTTGAAACCTTGTCCATGTTGGCATTTAACACCTTCAATCGTATCCATATAGCATGGGAAGCTATATGATGTGCATCCATATAAGCAATGTTTTTTGTCTTTTTGAGGTGCTGAAACCCCAGATAGTTTAGTATGATCCCCTGAATCGCCTGTGTTCTCCTTGGGCAATCAGTAGTTCAACACTAGCGATGCAGAATAGGGTTTACAACCTATGAACCTTGCTTTCCCATGTACAACAATATGATGTGTGAAACTATAGGGTTGCTAATAGGTTTTTAATGTTAAAAGGTTGAAAGAATAATTCAAGGGGTAGAAAATTATCAGGGTATACAATGAGGTAATTCAGTGGAATCTATATGCAAAGAAGGAAAATCTTGAACCACATTATATTATGAAAGAACTTACTCCTTTTTCTTTATGATATTGATAGTTCATATCCTATAAACTCTCGGGAGAGCGTCCGACTGAAGATCTGAAGGTCTTGTGTTTGATCCATGCTCATCGCACGCTTGCCAATATATCTTTTCCTTCTTGGGGGGGAAAAAAAAACTATCCTCTTAACTCTTTACATTTATGTCACTATCACCTTTTTTTCAAATCATTTTGAAACTTCTGCCAATGAGGATGCTTTAGGAAGAGCAACTTTGTGATGAAGGCTAATGGAATCTATTGACTAGACATATGATCACTATGTATTATCTTATTATCTCACATTAATATTTGTTTCTGATCGTCAATAGCCTTCTTAGAACTTGCAATAAAGATGTTACCCAGGAAAATTAACCTTTTATGTTTCTATGATAAACAAAATATACTATATTGGGAGACTGATGTGATTTTATTAACGAACTTGAGCTCTAATCTTTCTGTATAGATGCAGGAATCACTGAGAGATTTCTGTACAATCTTAAAAAGTAGGGTCTTTAGATAGGAATTGCTCCAACTAGAATACAATGATGTAGCCACATCACCGCCCAGTTGAAAATTCTTAGAGATTGGTTTGGTTATTCTTTATCCATTATACAACTTAAACTGAGAACTTAGAATATCTGTCTTTCTAAAGCAAGGCTCGAGCAGCATCCTTTTCCGCTCTTTGTGCACATTTTAAGACGAAAAACTTAGAAACTCTCACTCCCTGTATATTTCATAATATTAATCCAATGCTTTAGGTTATGAAGAAATAAGGGAAAAAAGAAGAAGAAAAGGAATGTCCTATTCAAGTTAGAAATTAAACTACTCGAAAGTTCAAATATACTAAATCAAAAAGCAAGAAATGGGACATGTTTTATTTGTACAATTACTGACTTATGTGCTCATAGGTTTTTTTGACTATTTTGGAGGCCTATATGTTTATGTTGAAGGAATGAAACCAGTTAATGACATATGAGCTGCCAAGTGCTTGGCCTGATGCTGTGGCTTTCAAGACCATGATATCTTTGCTGCACTTGGAGCTCCTTAAGATTTTCTTCCTTATAATCCTTCATCAATTTCCTCTCCAATTTAGATAATCACTATAGAACCATGTAGCCAGGTATAATTTTTTTTTTCATCTGCTTTATGCTACAGCTTTGTGACTTTGGATTTGCACGAGCAATGTCAACAAATACTGTTGTCTTGCGCTCTATAAAAGGTTAGTTCTATATATGTTTTATGTGCTTATAGTGTTTTTTGACTATTCTGGATTCCTACATGTTTTGTTCTTATAAAAGGTTATCCTTTGCTAGTACTATTTGCATATTATTTTCCTTTATAATTTTCAAGCCATGAAGGCTTATATACCATGTTCTTGTATCATGGAATAATACAAACTTGAACAGAAAAGCATTGTTCTGGGTGTACCACTAAGTTTATAATCCTATATGCCATGCAAAAAGTAGATAAGCATTATTATCATGTAATAAATTGATAATCCTTGATCCCATGCAAAATGGAGATTAGCACTATTGTGATGTAAATTTTTCCTGTTTCAAATTATTTTCTGCAAACTACATTCATCAGTTCGTGTTGATAATTTATTGGATTCATGATTATTCCTTGGAGAAATATGTGTTGGTTCTTTTTAAGTGAACTTGGCATCTTAATTTCTTTGCAATGCTGAATTTTTTGAGTTAGCATCTATTTGCGTAACTATGTTCTTTCAATGCCTGAACATATTTCAGTCGTGAAGCCTTTTGTAGTTTTATCGATAAATATCAACCTAATTGACAAAAAAAGTTGAAGTACAGAACCCAATATATGTAGGTCAAAGCCTCCTGAAACATTACAAAAACAGATGTATACAAATGGAGGATCAACTTAGTCATCCGAAGGAAGGGAATGTCCTAAACCCTAACTCGGTCTATCGAACCCTTTGCCTAGCCAAAGAGTCCACTCTCTATCACTTGCTACCTTTTACTTCCAGTGGAACAAGCAACTTTTTTTACGTGTCTAATGACATTCAAAAATCTCCAAGGACCCCTCCTTAGTCAACAGAGCTATAATAGTTCAGAAGTCTTTTGCAATGTTAGTGAAAGCCTCCCTTAGCATATTCCAGATTCCGAACCCCAAAAATTGGAGTAACAATTCAGCTCTAACTCAATGTCCTATTCATAGTTGCCACGGTGACCCAAGGCGGTGGCTATGTAGGCTTTGGTGTTTTTGGCATTAATGAGATGACCCCCCCTCAAAAAAAAAGAAAAAAGAACCTAGGCTACCAAGGTGGGCACCTTTTGTGCAAAAATAAGGCAAGAACACACCCCTAGCCTTTGGAAAAGGGCCTTGATGCCCAGGTGAAGCCTTGACAACTATGGTCCTATTCCATTTGTTCCCAATTATCTCCCAAAACCTCCCTTATGCTTGTCACCCTCCTCACAGCGGAAGGCATGGGGTTACCGAAAGAACAGCTGTCAAAATTCAGTGTCACCATTCTAACTGCGAGGTGGGGACTAGCCTACCTCTTTGATTCCTGGGAATGTTGAAATTGATCACATTCCCCCCACTTGGTGGAGCCTTTTGTTGTTGTACATCTTTGTTTTCCTAAAATGCTCTTGTGGTGATGTTACCAAATGTCACCAGAAATATCCATCCTGTAAACAGTTTGTTCCTTCACAGGTTTTGCTACTTTTAGCTATTCAAGCTCAATTTTGACCTGATGCTATTTTCAGGAACTCCATTGTACATGGCTCCAGAACTAGTCCGTGAACAGCCATATAACCACACTGTTGATTTATGGTCTCTTGGAGTTATTCTGTAAGTATCAATTTTCACTTTCTCTTTTATAATATCGTTGATATTGTTGGATTTTATCTCTTCTGGTTATAATCTTTGTTTCATGTGCTACAATAGGTTTGGGAAGCATTTATGTCCTATTTCCTTGAAATGGTTTGGCAACTGTTTCTTGTTTTCATTTTGTGGGTTTACCTTTTTATTTCCTTCATTGTGTTGTCATTCATTCTTGGTGGAAAGAATAGCCAGGTGTTATTTTTCTGCTTTGCTTTTGAAATTGTCAATTTTTTTTCAGGAAATTGAATAGATAATGATTATGAGTTCGGTCAATTTTGTAGAAAATGAAATTTGCATTCTCAAGGTGTTACAATCTCCCATCCCAAATGATCAAACTATTAAGGGAAACAACAATATATATCATACCCCCTTGCACATATGGGCACACACACACACACACTGCTCTACACGTGACACCATCACATGGTGGCGCCATTAGGTGGCACTGAGTGCATAAGGCGTCTTTGGGTTTACCAGTGGCCAAAGGCCTGATCTCCTAGTTTTGATACCATGTTACAACAGCTTATCCCAAAAGCTTGAGTTGTTAAGTAAGGGCAACAACAATGTCTATCAAAAGTCACCAACTCTGCCTATTTGGAAACTGGTCTTCTAAACCTAGAATGTTGTAATTGAGAGGTTTGTACCATTCTGCATTTCTCTAAAATATACTAACCTTTAGTTTCAGCCTAATTGTGATGTACTTGGGGTTAAAGTTCCCCTGATGGCTTGTCAAGGGCAAGATTTTTATGATGGCCGAAATATCTGCCACATAGGATATCAGTTGATGCTCAAATTTTGTGGACATAATGTTCACCTTACCATCTATCTGAAACAATATCAAAGGCAGGTTACCAATCTTATTCATGAGAGAGAAAGAAGAAGAAGAAGAGATAAGAGAAGTGCTACTTGCGTTGAAGAAACTAGGCTCATGGTTTGGATGAATGCCTAACCATGAGCACTATAGATAGTGTAGGACAATTATACCCTTGGATTTAAGTCATTACACAAAATACCGTTAACCATGGAACTGGATCTCGTATAGGTTTCAACCAGTTTTGCCTGAAATTGGTTAAACTAGCCACTTAAAGTCCCCTGCACCTTGCCTCTCTGCTTTGATGCAGCCTTTAAGGAGGTGGTCTGGGTAAGAAGCCACGAGAAGTTCACCGTTTAAATAGTAAATATGACACCATATCTTAAATACAATATTTTAGTGCATTGGAGCACCTTTTCCTTTTGGCTTTTCTGCCACAAAAATGGCAAAATAGATGCAATCAACGCTGTAGGGTTCAAAATAAAGATTAATCTCCATTACAACTTGTCACTAGAACAAAAACACCGGGTTTTGCAAGTTTTGACTTAAAGATTGAGGATTTTGCCAAAAAACTTCGATCTTTGGTTCAAATCACTTCATTTATCACCGTTTTTTCACATTTTTATACACATTCAACACTTCCACAGTGTGTATTTGCATCATTGGAAGCTACTCACCAAATCTGACCAAGATAACAGTTAAATTGCTCTCCCATACACGTTTTGCCATTGGGTGTGAGTGTAATTAGAGACGTTCAAACCTCATACACTCCAAAAGGCAGAATCGATTAGGTGCCAAATAGTTGAAGGATTTGGTCTATATGCATAACAATATGAGTTTGAGAAAGGAGCACATACACCTTGACATGGACAATGATACAACCCCAATTGAGTTGAGCGAAATCTTCCAACAAGATGAGGAGGATCCCCCTTATGAGTGGTTTAAGGATCAAGGCTGATGAGGTGAGCCTGTGTTAGATGAGGCTGGGGGTAGCCCAACTTCCAAATTGAATTTAGCGACCTTAGGCGAGGAGGACTAGATGATGTAGGATCTAGAGCCAGCACTAGAGCTCATCAGATTCATAGGGGAGACTCAGTTTGAGCATGCCATGTAGGATGAGGATCACGATGCACGTACCAGGGGAGGCTACACTCGAGGCCACACAGGCAATTCAGATCTGAGGACAGTTGTTGCAATAGGCATGGATGTATCGATCTGGTCTGGCACGTTGGAAGTCATGAGGTTGGTTGATAGTCGAGGATCTGGCCATTGGCTCTCACCATCCTTCACAGAAGAGAGCCCTAGTCCCCCATGTCATGTTGATAGAGGCTTTGAGAGTCTCGGTTCAGTTGCTGGGTATGGTGGATATGGTGGTGGATCATTCTTTAAGGGCACTGATTTGCCACTTTGAGGGTATGATGTCTATAAGGGTGGCTATTGTTAATGTAAGAGCATCCACCTAAATTAACAGTCACAAATAACTCACAAACTCCAAACCAAACTCAGAAATTAAGTTCAGTATCTTAAGTATAGAGGTAACTAATCATTTCTGAAAATCAGGGCTGAATAGAGAGAAATTTAGTCTCAGATCAGCCTAGAATGCTGGTCGAATGTGGCTCCAATATGGTTCCACAAACCCCAAAACAATGGCCTTGTAAGGCTGCAAGTGGTAGAGATGTAGCTCTAGACAGAAATTAGGGGTTTCATGTAGCTGACTGGGAGAAAATTCACAGCATCAACACCAGGCCTCAGATGGCCTTGAAACTGGGTTGGAGGTGATGTAGATCAAAGCTTGAAGAAGAAGAGAAAAACAAGAGTCAGAAAACTCATGAAGCACTGTTCACGTGAACAGTATTTTTGGGTCAAAATCTTCTATTTTTTTTTCCCCCCGGTGAATTAGTAATTCATTACCAAGCGAAGAAAGAGAAGATTACAACCCCTGAAAAGGGGAGGGGGAAGAAGATAGAGACTCAGAGGGAATTACTGTTCCTGATGATGGAGCTAGGAAGCTCCCAGGAGTTTACAATATAGCATTTTCTAGGGGAGGGGTTACAAGTGGAAGAATTCCAAGACATTTTTGCTTTGATGTCAAAGAAGATGGAGCCCCAAATCTTCTCTAGAGGGTGGGAATTGGAGGTCCATTTCCGATGATTTCTTTCCATCCATATCTGGCTTATTGTAGTGTAGAAGACCAATCTTTCAACAATATCACAAATAGACTTTCCCTGAAAAGTCATGTCCACCCAAATCCACTCCCTTTGGAAGGGGATTCTCCTGTTGATGGGCCAACATTTGGCAAGGATTCCTTTCCAGATGGAAGAAGAGATAGTGCAAGCAAAGAAGAGGTGCTCTATAGTCTCCATCTCATTGCCACAAAGGATGCACATAGGATTAACTTGAATGCCTCTCTGCATAAGGAAATGATTCGTAGGCAAGGAGTTAGTAAACACTCTCCAAGCCGTGAACCTCTGACGAGGGATGTGATGCTTGAACCATATGAGGCGATGCCATGGAGAAGCTGGGCCATGAGTCCTGACTAATTCCCAAGCAACCTTGGAAGAGAAGATCTTAGAAGTGGAGGCCATCCACAGAGTAGTGTCCTTACTATATTGCCGGGAAGATGGGATTACCAGCAAAGTGTTCCATATATCCATAAGAGGAATCAAGGAATGATCCGGAGGAGACCAGTTGCCTGAAGCAAGGATATCGGACACAAGCGCCAACTTGGGAAGGCTAGAGCTATAAATTCTTCTGGCACTTATGGTGTGGTAAAGAATACTTTTAGGGTGCCAAGGGTCAAGCCAAAGGTAAGTGTTGGCCCCATTGCCAATCTAAGAGAAGAAAGTTGAAGATATAGAGGGCCGGATAGCAATGATTTTGCGCCACACCCAAGAGGCATTTGCAGGAACTTTTACTGTCCAAAAGGAATCCGCTCTAAGGGGATTCGAGTAGACCCATTCCACCCATATACTCTTCTTCTTAGAGATGATCTTCCAAGCCAACTTGATGATACCAGCCAGATTAACATCCTTAATCCTTCTCAAACCAAGCCCCCCTTCGTTTTTAGGAAGACAAACTGCGGCCCAGCTGATTGGGCGAAGGAATCTAGAACATTCAGATCCTTTCCAAAGGGAAGAGGCAAAAATGGATTCCAACTTAGAGATGATGGATTCTGGCAAGCCATAAATACCCGACCAATAAATGTAAGAAGCTTGGAGAACTGATCAAATAAGCTCAAGGCGGCCTGCAAAGGACATAAGCTTTCCTTTCCAGAGCTGGAGGCGCTTCCTAATAAGGTCGAGTATAGGAGTACAATGATGGGTAGAGAGCCTACCTGGAATGAGAGGGAGGCCAGGGTACTTCACTGGGAGTTTTCCAATACTGAAATCGGTTTGCTCAAGCAAGGAAGCTTTGGTAGAGTCGGGAATCCCAACCAAGAAGATGAGAGATTTTCCTAGATTGATGCGGAGCCCTGACATAACAGCAAACTGAGTCAAACATACCATGATGTTACCAAGGGAAATGGGGTCAACTTTGGAGAAGATCATCAAGTCATCAGCAAAAACAAGGTAAGTGAGCTTCATAGCCTTGTACCTAGGGATGGCTGAGATGAGGTGCTTGTCAGTGGCTATTTGTAGACTTCTGGAAAGAGCTTCCATGGCAAGGCAGAAGATGTATGGAGAGAGGGGGCAACCCTGCTTAATACCCACTGAAGAAGAGAAGTAACCTGCTGGACTTCCATTCACTAGCACTGAGAATTGTGGGGAAGCAATGCATTGATAAATCCAATTGGTGACGATTGGGGGGAAGCCCATGGTGTTGAAGACCAAGAAAATGAAATCCCATCTCAGCGAATCAAAGGCCTTGTGGATGTCTATCTTCACAAGGGCAGCTGAAGAGTGAGCTTTTTTGTCAAACCCTCTTACAATTTCATGGAAAAGGAGAATATTATCCCCAATACTTCTTCCCGGGATGAAGGCCGATTGGTTGTTGCTAACAAGGGAGTCGACCACAAGCTTGATTCTATTAGCAAGGATTTTGGCTATAAATTTATAGAGGAGATTGCATAGAGAGATAGGCCTAATATCCTTCATCTCATCCGCTCCCTCTTTTTTCGGAATGAGGCGTAGAAAAGTTTAGTTGACCCCTTTGATTTGGCGGGGTTGAAGAAGAAGCTTTTGACTGCTTTTATCATGTCCTCTTTGATGAGATTCCAAGAAGTAAAGAAGCCTATGCTAAATCCATCAGGACCCGGGGCTTTGCTTGCCTTGTGGGAGAGGATGGCTGAAGTGATCTCATCCTCAGAAGGGATCGCCATAAGAGGCCCTGATAAGCTGCCAGGGATGAAGAGGCCCACAGGAATGGAGGGGGGAGGGGTTGGATCCATCCGAAACTGGTTCTTGAAAAAGTCAACAGAAACCCCTTTTATCTCATCCACTTTGTGCACCTGATTGCCATCTAAGGTGGTCAACTTGGTGATGGAGTTGAGATTATTTCTCGCTTTCACTGATCTGTGGAAGTAGGCAGTGTTTGAATCCCCACACTCTAGCCAATTGATCCTGGATTTCTGTCTCATGAAACTCTCTTCTTGGGCAAGGAGGGAAGAAAGGTTAGCCGTCTCAATTTTTTTTTCATTTGCCAAAGCAAGATTGAGGTGATCGGACTGCAGCTGAGCCTGTATGGAGGAGAGCTTGTTCCTACATTCAATAACTTGAGAAGAAATATTCCCGAAGGAGTTAGTATTCCAGGCCTTTAGGGCTATCTTGACATTCTTCAACCTTCTAGCCACGACAATGAGAGGAGAGGAGAAGGCTTGGACGGGCTTAGCCCAGGCTTCTCTAATAATGGAGGGGTAGTTATCAAAAAATTTAAAAGGTTTAGGCCCAAAGGAGGTGTAGGGTTTGGATGAGGAGAGAGATGGGACTATGGTCTGAGATGTCAGTGGTTTCAAAAGTTGCATGGGAGGAGGGGAAAGAAGTGAGCCAGGTTTCTGTCAAACCCTCTTCCTATTTAGTTTACTTAGTTAATTTCTATTTTCTTTGTGAGCTAGTTAGTTTCCTATTTTATTAATAAGTTTCTATTTTGTAACTTAGGTTAGTTTCCTTTATGAAATTAATTGTTAGTTTCTAATTTTGTTAATGAAAATTGAGTGCATACTCGTGGGTGAGATAGCTATTACCTTGAGGGGTGAGATACCCAAAACCTGAGGGGTCAGATGCCCATTGATTTTTGTTCTTTTCTTTCTTTACCATTTATTTGTTTGTTGTGAGAGAGTGTTTGAGTGATCATTACGAGCTTGTTGAAGTTCAGAAGTTCCATCAAAATACCATTCAAGGCTTTTAGCTGTTTACTGCAGAACTTCTATAAAGTTTCATTTTTCATTCTTCAAGCATAACTTCCAAACTGGCCATCAGTTGAGGCTTATCTTTTGCAGGATATTTGGGCATCACCCGA
Organism: Macadamia integrifolia; assembly: GCF_013358625.1. Lineage (NCBI taxonomy): Eukaryota > Viridiplantae > Streptophyta > Magnoliopsida > Proteales > Proteaceae > Macadamia > Macadamia integrifolia. The sequence continues at coordinate 3,818,829 of NC_056563.1, read as the reverse complement.
GGGTACTTTGCTCCAAATTTGAGATTCATCGGGGGCTAAAATCTCAAGATATCGAAAGTTGTCAAAAGTTTTCTAATTTATGTCAATAACATAACTCTCAATTCAACCATCCGTATTGGCTCATCTTTTGAGAGCTTGTTGATCCATCTTTTTTAGGACCTTCATCTACTCCAAATTTCAGCTCCATCTAAGCTACAGTTGGTTAGATCTCATATTTCTCTCTATTCAGCCAGATTTTTTAGATCTTGCCTGGGATTAGGATCACTTGCGATCCTAGTTCTACATTATTTGGTATTAGAGCCTAGCCAGACCAAGGATAAAGCCACATGATTTTTGTGAGAAACTTTCTTCATGCATCTTTCTTGAATGGGTAGATGAATTGGACTTGTACTTTAACAACTACAACTTGACAGAAATGCAATGATTTTAATATGTTTGCTCCCAGATGAGTGATTGTATTTGTATACAAGGGAAAGTCCGTGAAAGGCAACTTCAAGCTCAAGGACGTGAGCCTAGAACGTGGAAAGAGATGCAGTACAAGTTGGCGGGCATGTACCTATCTAAGTATGAACGAAGAATGTACTTCACTCCACCAAATTTCCAGAAGCCACCCACAGTTGATAAGAACATGAAGGAATTTTCAGCTTCTATTGTGCAGCGCATTGCAAAAAAGCAACTAGAGAAGACACCTCCAACCAATGAACTAGGGTCAGAAGCTGAGGTTAGTGTTGAAGAAATTCCAAAAACTCTTACGGTCGAGGGAGAGGTAGTCATTGATGTCCCTATTAGTGGGATTCATTGGGAAGAAATAGAAAGCGACATAGTCACAATGGTGGACAAAGAGATTGAACTCAAGGTGATTAGTGCTACTACAACTATGGTGATTGTGGGCAGCCAAGCGGAAGATCTTAAATGGTTTGAGATTGAAGTAATGGTTGACAAAACATTTGAGAAGTCTGTGAGCAACATGGATAATGTACTTGAAGAGCCTACGATTGAAGAATAACACGTCGAGGAAGTGCTAGAAGACGACCTATGGACACATCCGTAGACATTGAAGTTGAACACATGGAGTTCATCATCCCCTTGAAGTACCTTGAAGAGCTTCAATCGTACCTCTACGATTACATCCGTATGATCAAGGAGTTACCTGAATTTTTCTACGGCTTGAAGAGGAATGTGTACTATGTTACAATCACCCTCACGCTCTACAAAATTGGAGGACGAATTTTTTCTAAGAGGGGGCGAGTTGATGTAGATCAAAGCTTGAAGAAGAGAAAAATGAGAGTTAGAAAATGCTGTTCATGAAACGCTGTTCACGTGAACAATACTTTTGGGTCAAAATTTTCAATTTTTAGTTTCCTATTTAGTTTACTTTAGTTAGTTTCTATTTTGTTAGTGAGCTAGTTAGTTTCTTATTTTATTAGTCAAAGAAGTTTCAATTTTTTGTAGCTTAGGTGAGTTTCCTTTTTAAAGTTAGTTGTTAGTTTATAATTTTGTTAAGCTTGGTTGCCAAGTTAGGCACAAATTAGAAAGTCTTATTACAGTTCATCAGTTTCCTTTTTTGTTATTTCTTTGTGTCCAAGTTTTGTAACGCTATTTAAAGCCCATTTATCATAATAAAAAAAGAGATTGAAGTTAATGAAAATTGAGTATCTACTCATAGCTGAGATAGCTATTACCTTGAGCCTTGAGGGGTGAGATATCCAAAACCTGAGGGGTGAGATGCCCATTCACTAATTCTTCTCTACCCTTCTCAACCTTCTATTGATTTTCTTTCTTTCTCTTTTATTTGTTTTTTGTGAGGGAGTGTTTGAGTGATCATTACAAGCTTGTTGAAGTTCAGAAGTTCCATCAATAGACCATTCAAGGCCAATAGCTGCTGTATTGAAGAGCTTCCATAAAGTTCCCTTTTTCATTCTTCAAGCATAACTTCCAAACTAGCCATCAGTTGAGGCTCATCTTTGAAGGATATTTGGGCATCACACGAGAGTAATTTGCTTCAAATTTCGGAGGATGAAATCTCAAGATATCGAAAGTTGTCAAAAGTTTCCTAATTCATGTCACCATAACTCTCAATTCAACCATTGGAATTGGCTCATCTTTTGAGGACTTGTTGACCCATCTAGCACCTTCATCTACTCCAAGTTTCAGCTCCATCTAAGCTGCTGTTTGTGAGATCTCATATTTCTCCCAATTCAGCTAAAATTTTCAGATCTTGCCTGGGATTAGGTCCTTTGTGATTCTAATCTTACATTAGGAGGTTCTTTTATAAATCTCAATGATCCCTCAAAAGGGATTTTGAAATTGATTTCAGGTCAAGACATGATTGCCAGGATGAGCCTGTGTAAATAATTTTTCTCTTTCTTTAATATATGCAAGGTTCAAGATTTTGATTTTGATTTTGATAAGGGTTTCGGCCCTAGTCAAAACCAAAATATACATAGAAATGGTCGAAATAGGCCACCGAAATAAGTTAATTTCGGCAAAAAAAATCCAAAATAGTGAAAACAGAAATATTTCGTAAAAATTTTGGTATTTCAACCAAAATTTCGAACTATGAATATGTCACAATATTATATTCTGTAGCTTTACAACTAAAACTGTTTGAACTCTCAGGGCCCATCAAGTATCAAGCATTTGATTTGTATCTGGTCTTCCTTTTATGTTGATGCTGGGTTTCAAATCTTTGGTTCACACATTCAGAGCTATTTACTATTTTGTGTGAGTGGAGCAGTATCCATCACATTCTTCTTCTGATTAATTTGGGCGACTGCAGCATCTTGCTGCCACTTTTTCCATTTGAGCAGCACATCTCTTTCCCTGGCTTTTAGTCTTTAACACCTGGATGAAGGGAGCATTTGAAATGGAAGCTACCTACGTGGAGGATGTTTGTCTTCTAATTTTGTTGAATGATGATTTTGAAGAATAATATCTAAGAACCTACAAGTTTTGTGAAATAGGGAAATTTTTTCCAGTTCATGCATATTGGAAAACACTTATTTTTGGTGGGAAAAATTTTAATTTATTTTCCATTCCATTTGTTAAATTTTTGTTTTACTTAATTTTGTATCCTTAATTGGTGAGTGCGTTTGTTTAATGTGTTAAGATGAGGAAGTTATTGTTGTAGTTTCATGTACATTCTATTCCTCTGTTCTATGCACATAGTTGCTCAGGGTATATTTGTATTTGACTACTTACACGTATTCTATGTACAGAACTTCTTTTGGGGTGAGGAGATCAATAAAGTGATCATCCCCCGAAACCAGTTTCCCAGGTTTTGTCTTTTTTGATCTGAGTTTAAATATCTGATTAACATTATGCTTTTTGATGAAGTGACATAAACTACTTTTAATGTTCGAGAACGGTGTACAGAACTGCAGTTGATTCTTATAGGCATTTTTGTTTGATTCCAACCATGCTTAAGCTACTTGATTCATCTCTTGCCTGTCTGTGTCTCTTCTTATTGGTTCTCTCTTTTCTATCTTCACTGGTTGTTTAATTCCCAATTCCTTATCATTAAAGCATAAACTAACGATTGTTAACTAATTGGTGTGATAGGTATGAACTGTTTGTTGGTCAGCCACCATTTTATACAAATTCAGTATATGCACTCATCCGCCATATCATCAAGGTACATGATCAACATCTAGTGTAAGTTGTTGGAAATTATAATATGATTGGCTAGAAGAATTGATTATAATGCTTTTTTACAGGATCCAGTTAAATATCCTGACAACATGAGCCCAAACTTTAAAAGCTTTTTAAAAGGCTTGCTGAATAAGGTAATCAAAAGGGTGAAGTTAAAATTCTTTTTCTACTGTTGAATATTAAACTGTTTATTTCATTAGGATCTGTATCTTTCAACTGGTAAGCTGATTTGCATAATCATGGAAAACAGGTACCGCAAAATAGGCTGACTTGGCCCGCACTTCTTGAGCACCCATTTGTCAAAGAAACCTCTGATGAGATTGAGGCAGGGGTATGAATCTCTTAAACGACATAAGTGTTAATGTAGATATACATTTGTTAGATGTTAGTCTCATATACATATTTTGGTTGGTTAGTGTTTCTTAGATTTGGAAGTCATATGTTTCTCTTGAACAACTTCTAGGAACTTCATGCTGCAACTATTGCAGCGAGGGTTTGTAATGCAGCTTGGAGGGGTGAAAGTATGCATACTTCAGAAAATGAGTCAACCACTGCTAGCCCCGAGTGTGAGGCATCTGACTGGGAATTTGTGACTCTTCAGTTTCAATGTTTTCAGACTGTCTTAAAAATCTTTGATGCAGGTAAAAACCAATCATCTGCTGCTCTTGAGAATGGCAGGGCTCGGAGTCCTCTCAGTGATGGTCAATCACGTTGTCCTAGTTCTCTTATGGGCAATTCTTCGCCACTCGAAGAGTCTTCTGGAATAGGTCCCACTGATGTTCAATCAGGTAATTAGATAATTAGGGAAAACCTCGTCTTCTGCTTCTTATTTTCCTTCTTTTCTGTTTGGTAAGTTGTGCTGAAGGAATGTTTCCAGAGCTGTACGAGTATAAGCCTTGGGGCATATCAATGTTGTGTGTAATTTCCTTAGGGCATAGCCTTGGGAACCAAGGCTTTTGTGAGGAGTGTACCTCACATGTGTGGGTTTCGTCCATACTAGATCCTTGAGGTGTGAGCCTCACTGATCCCATCATTTTGGGCTTAATTTACATCACATGTATAATGTTTTTGAGAACTGGTCTAATTTACTGCTTTGCCTCAATATTTTAAACCTCTGAAACTGAAAAAGAGAAGAAAAAAAATTAAATACTAGACTACTAAGAAATATTGTTATATTGGTTAACATTGTATTTTTTTTTTCCATTAAGGTTGTAGTATGTGTTTTCTACATGTTATGCATTGGATGCAAACTGAAACAAGATGAATATAGATACCACACACAAAAGAGAGATAGCAACAATGAAACCACATATTATTTTTTATTTCTCCCACATACATGTTTATATAGCTAGATTATAGATGCTTCCACGCCCCGAGCTTTTGCCTTAACATTTGGGCGATTGGAACACCTTGCACACATTAGCATTTACAACCATTGTGCTGAAATGGTGATGGTTGAGGGATCATCTTGACCTATTATGCCTTTGGTGCATATTGGTCCAAATAACAGTACCATATCAAAGACACTATCATTTCAGTGGGCTGCCATAAGAATTACATGCCAAACTTCTCACCATTCTCTTCATTCGCTCACACTCTCCCTGTCTGTGGCCTTTCATTGAGTCAGTTGCTCCTTAATTGTATTTGATCCTAATCTGAAACACAGGGTAGAGGGGAATCATTGACCATAAGGTTGGGGAGGGGGGATTACCAGCTATCTGGGTGAAATGAGAAGCATGATTTGATCTTACATGTATTGACTAGGTGACTCTTCTTCTTTATCTGTTTTTGGTTTTTTTCCCTGTTCCTTACTGTTGCCCCATTTGTCAAAATTATAGTCAAGAATGAAGGGGTTTCAGATATGGGGATCAAAGTGGAGGTTGTTCAACTTTCAAGAGTTGAGACTTTGACAAATTGAGTGGCAAAGCAAATTCTTTCGAACATATTTTAAAATTTCCTTTCCATTCTTATTTTTATGTGCCCTGTGAGAAAATATAAGTTTTGGCCGGAAATTTTGGGTTGCACCAATTGGAAAAATGTGATGAACTGCCTGGTTTGGTCTCTATTCCATTGTTGGATTGTGAAGTCTGGAATCCTCTGGAACAAGGATGCTTCATTTTTTCAAAAATAGCGTGTTGGATAAAATGTCAACTTCTCAGCTGAATACTTGCTGATCATTTCTACTGTATTTGTCACATTCCTATTGGGGACCTTTGGTCCATGGAGGCTATTTACTTGTGCCGAGGATAAGCCTGCAAAATTAGGGGCCTCCAGGGCAACTGGATTGATCTTGATCTTGTATTTTTTTTTGGGTGAATAAATAATTCATTAACCAAGGGAAAAGAAAAGAAAAGGCATACAACCCCTGAAAAGGGGGGGGGGGGGGAGGGAAAACAACAAAATCCACCCTCAAGAAGAGGTGGTCCCGATAATAGAGCTAGGAAGCTCCCAGGAGGTTATAGTGTGACAATTTCTAGGGGATGGAGTACATGTGGCGGAGACCTTTGCAATCTTAGATTTCACATCAAAGAAGATGGAGTTCCAAATCTTCCCAAGCGGCCTAGAGTTGGAGGTCTATTTCCTATGATTTCTTTCCATCCAAATTTGGTTTAGAGTAGCACAAAAAGCAAGTTTGCCCACCAAATCACATATGGTCTTCCCTTGGAATGTCATATCGACCCATATCCGCTCCCTTCGAAAGGGGAGGATGCATCTATGGGAAGGCCAGCATTTAGCCAACACCATATACCAAATGGATGAGGAGACTGAACAGTAAAAAAAAAAAAAGGTGATCAATGTCTTCAACTTGAGCATTGCAGAGGTGGCACAAGGAGGGGTCTGGAATTCTTCTTTGGATGAGGAAGGCTTGCGTGGGCAGGCGGTCTGTGAAGATCCTCCAAACCATGAAGCTTTGGCGAGGGATGTGGTGTTTGAACCAAATGAGCCTATGCCAAGGGGAGGAGGGGCCATGGGCTCCAACAAAGTTCCAAGCCGACTTGATCTTGTATTATTTGTATGTATATTGTTTATCACTCTCTATTTGTACTGTTCCCCTCATTCTTTCTTGTGGTAAAATTTCATTATCTATAAAAAAGAAACTGTTTATCATATGTATAATATTGTTTATAGTAATAGATTTTATTTATTTATTTTTGTTGACTGGAATGGAAAATATCAAAATTAAAGCCTCTTTGAATGTTTATCTTTAATATCTTAAACGATCAATAGTCTCCAAACTTTTTTTTTGCTCAACTTTATTGAATAGCTTTCATTCTTTTATCATGATCCTAGTTCTGTGGTAAACTTATATGGATCTTATCCTTCCTCAGGTTGCTTGATATTGGATAGGTTGGAAAATAACTCCCGTACAGTCAAAGGAGCAAACAATATTGGTCAAGATGCCAAAGGACTAGTACAGGTCTTGCTGCCTTTGAAAACATGGTCCAAAGGGTCACCAAGCTCTTGCAAGTAGGCCACTAAATCATTTCATCTCTGCCCGAACACTGCCACTGAATCATTTCTTCTCTGCCTAAACATTCTTTAAACTTGGAAAATATTGGATTTCATGGTTCAATATTTTTAAATTTATGCCTATGTCTTAAAAATTCACCTTGGACGTATGGTTTCTTATGCTTCTTGTCATAGCATCTAAACATCATTATCTTTCAGTGATATCTCTAGAGTACAATTACTTCTAGAAGTTTTGGTAGAATAGTCTTTTACTAATTCAAGATGATATGGAATTTCAAGATAATTTCTGTACTTCACAATAAGGTAGGGAATTCTCAACATGATGCACCTAATACAACTGAAGCTGCCTCAGTTGAAAAGATTTGGGTTTGGGTATGTAGCTGCAGCCCAATGTGTTATTTGACCTCATTCCAAATTTATCCTAAACCTGCCCAACCATGACTCCAAGTGATAACCCATCTAACCCTGCTTGAATCCATCCAGTTGCCTGATTATCCTATTTTTATTTATAATAGAAATATGAAATTTGATTTTTTCCTTATCTCAACCCCCCAAAACCTAGGCTCGCTGTCACCCCTACTTCACATGGTAAGTGTTCAATTAGATCTCTATTACCCTTCTCAAATTCTTTTTCTGGGCCCATCAAAGCAAAACCACCATCTCCTCTGACTTCGTAGTTTTAACTTATGGGTTAAACTCTTAAAGTACGACTCTGGTGCCTGCAATTACACGCTTGAGGTTTTCTTTGGTTATCCTGGAATTGGATGATTGTTTTCTAGGTTAATTGTATGATTATAGGGACCTAAACACCAACACATTTTTGTATGAGGGCAGACCTCGGTGCAATGATAAGGTTGTTCCATTGCAAATTTGCAACCAATGGTCACGAGTTCAAGTTGGGAAACAACCTCTCTGCAAAGCGGAGGTATGGCTGCATATAATATGATCCTCCCCAGATCCCGCGGTGGTGGGATCCTCATTCATTGGGTATGCCCCACTTTTTTTTTAGGGACCTGTACTCAAACACAATCTTCAATTTCGGTGCTATAATATTTAATAATTAATCTTGCTTAATCACAGTGTTGTAGTCATAGTTTCTAAAACCTGAACTGGGCACTGAACCATTCAGATTACCAGTTCCAGTTGGACACGGTTTGGTTGTCTCCAGTTTTGACATGGACCGGGTAAAACCGGTCTCCAAAATAAACAATTAGTCAATGCCAAGAAGTTGGTTGATTCTCTTGGTTTGCATGAAAACCATGAAAGCACGCTGATTAGAATTACTTTTGAACCACCTCAGTTTTGGGGGATGCTTCAAACATGGAGCTGTGAATTTCTAGTTGAAGCCAAATTTATCTCCTGGTCTGGTTTCAATTTTCACTTTATAGTTTCTTCACAATCTTTTGAAGCATAGTTATCAAGTGTCTCCTAGGTGATGCCTTGGCGTCCAGGCAGCTCAGCCTGGACTGGCGCTTTGGTCGCCTAGATGTTGTCTTGTTGGTTTTGCCTTGATTTTTTTACCTTCCTCCGTCGCCTTGGGTTGCCCTATGCCTTGATAACCTTGTTTTGTAGACAATTACTTCTCAAAAATTTCTACCAATGTTGTTTAGAAGCTTAAGTTGTCATTTCATGCGATTTTTTTTTAACTTGTGCAGGGATCAGGATGCTATTCGTATTAACCAGTCGTTTAGGATTCTTTCGAACTTAATTGCAGCTGGTGCTCTTCATTCTAGCGTGGTAGTTGATGAGATAATATCTGAAGTTCTTGGATTTACTGCTGTCATCGTTGGACTGAAATCATCTGATAATAATGAATTAATAACACAGGTATACCGTTGTTGGTCTTCAGAGTTTCTGCCATTTTGTCCCACTTTTTACTCCTATATCGTTTATCTTTCGATGATCCCAAGCACATGACTCATGCCATATACATTTATCTGACATTTGAAGTTCATTCTAGATGTTTGGTACTAGTTGTGGTTGATTTAGTGCTGAGGTTGGTGATACATGCAGGCTCTATCAATTTTGAAGAAGTTACTGAATAATACTGAAATTAGCATTGGGAAATCATTTTTCAGGCATTGGGTTTCCTTAGTGGAATTGTATTCACAGGTTAGGTGTTTCTATTGCACTGATATGGTTCATAAGAATAATAATAATCCATGAGTTACTTCTCACTACTATCTTGTCATATAATTGTAGATTGTGGGCTGCTGTGAAGATGCTTCTGGAAGAATTTTGTATGAGTCGACTGCTTCCATAGCGGTCATATTATCACGAGTCGCTGAGGGACTTAGAACTTCAGAGACAGTTCCTCTTCCTCCATTGGTTGATGAAGCCTTAAAACAGATTCTTGACCATGCTAAAACATTCAATGTGTTAGATGTATTGTTTCTGTGTTTAGCGGCTTCAGGCTCGAGGCTCATGTCAGGTGCTACAAATGTGCTGTGCTCTGCTTGTGAAGCTTGCAGGGCTATCTGGGCATTGATAGATGCATTGGAGGTTCTGTCCATGAAAGGACATGCTTATTTATTCCCACTAAACACTTTGCGTAGTAATTCATTACATCGACTTGACATCAAGGAGCATGACCGAGGTTCACTTAATGGGACAAACATGGTGAAAGTCACTGATGCTGTGGTGAGAGCATTTATTAAATCAAAATCCATGCAGGTTGCTATTTATTACTGTCTTCATCAACGTATGGAGCTTGCTTTGTCTGCTGCAATTCAGGTGTTGTTTCATTCTTCTGTTTTCTACAAAATTATGTTCTTTTCATTATATGCATATTAATTTCTTGATTACGGTTATTTGTGCTCATGGGCTCTTCTGTGATGTGTGTCATTCGTTTTTGAGAAATGACTGTCTGGACGCCATCTAGGAAGGCATTCCTATAAGCCCTTATATCCTGCCATGTGGGAGATAAGATGTGGCACAAATTTTGTGGACAGGTAGGTCCCAAGGCCCCTGTTCGCATTTTAAGTTTCATCCCAGATGGAATTGGCTATGTTGCAAAATAAAGCTTTGAAAACCCACTAAGAAAAGAATCTTTTTGAAAGATGTTAAGAAACAATTGGATGGTTGAAAATTCAAAGGAAATTACCAATATTTGTTGGGGGGTGTTTAGATGATTGAATTTCTCCAAAATTTTACATGTTAGCAATCCCGAGGACCAAGCCTTTTACATATCAAATGATTGGAATTGGCATGAACTTTCCACATGGCACAATTAGGTGGACCACATAGGCAGGCCTTCATATGTGGGCTGTGGAAAGAACCTTTTGCTTCCTTTCTTTTGTTTGGTGTCTAACAAATTATCAAGTGATTCACATGTGAAATTTGTTTTACAAATACATCAATTGTTGATAAATTTTTATCAGTGATCTGTAATTATTTTATTTCTTTGTTTATTATCATTTCATTCTCTTTATCAATGATCCCTGCTTTAACTTATTGGAATATATTAGTAATGTAGTCTGGTGTATTCAGCAACTCAGTTTCCATGTGGACTTCCATTAGGTGTGCTTCATCCTTGCTTCATTCTCTCAATTTGTTTGAAAAACATTGAGGTTAAAATGGAGCTTCTTGAGCAACTTCTGATTATTGGGTTGTAACACTTGAATGGTGTCAAGCTACCAATAGTGGGTGAGGTTATCATTGATCCGTTTGAGAGTATTGGATTTTGTGTAAGCATGAAACTTTCTTTTTCATTTGATATTTAGGCTCTATTTGTAAAACATGATCCGTATAGCTGACCCCAATTATTTGGGATGATGCTTAGTTGAGTTGGTTCAGTAGATTTAGTCTTCATTTGTTTCCATGTAAAAACTGCATAATAGGAAAATTATCAGGTAAAACCAGTGTAGAAAATAGGATTTAACTTGAAAATTTCCCTTTACTTGGTTTTACTTGAAAACAACTAGAGCCTTAATTCAATTGTCATATGGGTTTGTTAACAAAGAAGCCAGTCTTCCCTTTAATTCTCAAAATATTTGTACAATTCTACCTCCCTTTTACTTCTGTAAAAATCTGACATATTCTCCTTTAATATTTTAGCTCATGTTGAGGTGCTGCGTTCATAGTGGATATTTCTGCAGTATGCTCTGTGGCCTACCAAATTCTTTACCTGTCACTACTGTCATCAGTGGTGGAGGGGATGGTGCAATTATTTCAGAGATATTCTCCGTATTGTCTTTATGTGCCTCATCTTCAAACAAAGAGATACCAATGGGAGAAACAAGTAACCAAAAATGCAAAATATCTAATCCACATGCCATGGTTCAGTATTCATGCCTCACCATTGCTACAATTGCACAATATCTGAAATTAGCTGGAAGAATGTCTGCATCCTTCATGCTTACAAGTTCTCCAAAAAAGCAGCTTTCTCGGCTTTCAGTCCTTGCCCATTTTTGTTCTGATGATAGGATGACTACATCCTTCCAGTCGCACAATGCATCAGCCATGCTGGCTCTTGCATCTGTTCTGTCCCTTGAAAGTGGAAGCCATGTGGAGTCTTCCATCTCTGAAACTGCAATTCCTTTGATCCCTCGGATCACCACAATTTATGACAACCTGAAGATCATGTCACATGACAATACTGAAGTGACCACCAACCAGAAAGGGATGCTCTCATGTTGGCATGGCCTTAGGGATGGATGCGTTGGGTTGTTAGAAACAAGACTCAAGTGGGGTGGACCATTGGCTGTTCAGCAGGCTTGCGCAAGTGGCATTCCCCAACTTCTTATGGATTTGTTAGCTAATGGCCTTCGAAAACTTTCCTCTGAAGTAACTGATGGAATGACAGATCACATTGGGCTATCACCTGTTGGTGTTGTATGGACAGTTTCTTCAATATGCCATTGTCTTTCTGGTGGAGCCTTACCTTTTCGTCAGATCTTGGTTGGGATTGAAAATGTTAAAATCATCGCTGACTTGATATCTGATGTACATCTCAAAATCTTAAAATGTTGGGTTGGGCCTGGTGGTGGGAAGGATAATGTCAGAGATCTAATCAATGCAGTAATCGATCTCTTAGCATTTCCTTTTGTTGCACTACAGAATGTTCCCGGCGTGCCATCAGCCACTGCATCTGTTAGCAGTGGTTTTCTTCTCAACATGGGTTCTCCAGGCGGAAAAATACCTTTTGAAGACAAGGACACACTGAAAGCAATAGAAGCATACATGCCCAAGTATATTAAAATCCTCTTGGAGGTTAGATCTTGCTTCCTTAGCTCGAGGCACTTATTACTTCATGTGTTCTCTTACCTATTGAAATTTTCAGGTTGATATCCCTGGGTTTATTCTGAGGTGCTTGGAGTATTTGGAGTTAAAAGATACAGGAAAGCCTGTAGCTTTTCTTGCGAAGATGACATGTCATCGACCCCTTGCGGATCAGCTTCTGAGCAAAGGTTTGTTGGATCCAAGCAGAGTGAGAAAGCTTCTAGATGGATCAAGCCCAAGGGAGGTTGTGCTGGACATTCTAATGATAGTTTCTGATCTTGCTCGGATGGATGAGGTTAGGTTCTAGGATGCTCTTTATGGTTATTGCATTGTACCAAAAGGTGGTGTTTCTAAACTGTGGTATATATTTGCAGGTTTACTATGAGCAAATTGAAAGGGCAGATTTGTTGGAATTTTTGAAGCACTTCCTTAGCCAGGAAGATCCCAATGTTCGTGCAAAGGCATGCAGTGCTATTGGAAACATGTGTCGACATAGCCCCTACTTCTACAAGTCATTGGTAAGTGAATGAGTTTTAGGTTGCGGCGTTATATTCTCCCCAATATGAAGGTGGTTGCATCAATTTGTTATGCTGTAAAGGTGGATACATTATATGCTCTCAGAACTAAATTAATTTCCAGGAACAGTACCAGATTATTGGTCTCCTCATTGATCGATGTGCTGACCCAGACAAACGTACCCGGAAATTTGCCTGTTTTGCTGTAAGTTCTTTTTCCAGTTTATCTCAATTGTTACTTCTCAATTATGATACTCGAATATGATTACTTCATGTTTTTCTTACAAAAATGTTGAATGAGCTCCATTACTATTTTTTCTGAGATTTGGTGACTATTAATCTTGAGAACACTGGATTTCCCTTTGAAGCATACAATTTTTGCCTGGAGAGTTGTTGATCTACATTCTTGTCTCTTCCAGATCGGTAATGCTGCCTACTACAATGACTTCTTGTATGAAGAACTCAGAAGATCCATAGCCCAACTTGCTAATATTCTGCTTTCGGTAGAGGAAGACAAGACCAAAGCGAATGCTGCTGGTGCACTTAGTAATCTTGTCCGCAATTCTAATAAGCTATGTGAAGACATTATCTCTAAAGGAGCCATGCAGGTCTGCAAATGTGGAAATCATATCATCTATTCAGTTTGTCTGCTAGTTTCTCTTCCCTTCTTCTGCCTTTTTTTTTCCTTCACCCCCACTACCCAGCAAGCATGCACATTTGCAAATCCATCCTGTTTTCTTTCTTTCTTTCTTTTCTTCTTCTTCTTCTTCTTCTTTTTTTTTCTCCTCACATCTACAAGGACAAGGGGCCTTTTCCATTTGAAATTCTCATCTAAACCAATATCCAAAACTGATTGACTGGATTATAATGATGACTACAAAAGCTGAAAATGTGCTATGGTGTTGCTATTTGTTTATAGGAGGATATTGGATTGAAGGAAGTATAGCTAATGGGCCACCAATAAAAGCCAATAGAATAAATTGTTACATTCTTGTTAGATCAAAGTTTCTGCCATGAGAAATTCTAATAGGCCTCATTAAATGAGAACAGGAATAAAGAATTGTGTGGAAGTTGACTGATGATGGCCTGAGTTAATATTCAGTTCACAATTTGACTGCGATTTGTATATGCAGTGATTAATTCCATTTTGGCTTTCTCTTTGCAGGCTTTGCTAAAGCTGGTAGCTGATTGTTCAGTTGTAGCTTTGAGCCCCAGTAGAAGGAATGCAGTAAATGAGTCACCATTAAAGATTGCTCTCTTCTCGTTAGCTAAAATGTGTGCTCACCCTCCTTGCAGACAATTCCTCCGCTCATCAGAGCTCTTCCCTGTTATTGGACGTCTTCGTCAATCCCCTGAATCAACAATTGCTAACTATGCTTCCGTCATTGTTAAAAAAGTTGCTGAAGCGTAAAGCATATCCTCTGGTTGCAGCAATTGCCTAAAGTTGAATATGTAGGGAATCTTTATTCCAATTTTTAGTCCGTATGAGGAGAGCAAAACGGATTTTGGTATGGTTCTGCATTCTTTCGATGTTATGTATAGAAATGGGTTTAGTAGTCGATGCTGGAGACCAAGAAAAATAATGCAGGATCAATAGAGATGTTGCTAGTTACAGCGATTAGACAATGTCAGATGACACAGGGAAGTAGTTAGCTACATTTTGTACCTGTTACAACTGTTCCATATGTAATGTTATCGGTATCATATATTGTATAGTACATTGTGAATGTATCAGTGAGTCCACATTAGTGTACAAACGGTTGCAAGGTTACTGAAGTTTTCATAAGCTAAAGCAGCAGTATCACTGTATCAGATCACTTCTGCTCATTTTTTTCAGAAATGCAGCTGCTGAGTTGGTTTATTATCAACAAAAGTCTTCTCTAATACTCCAAAATGTGGACTCATTGGCCATCTAATCTCTGTGGATCTGTGGTCTCCTCTGAAGAGATTGCGAGGCTATCTCTAAATGTAATTAAGCCTAGTCAAATCAGATATCTTCTTTCTTGGATGATATGCCCACGCTTGCATTCAGAAAACTATTGTTTCTTCAAAGTTGCCTCCATCCAGAGATGGATTGAGTTTAGTGTATAGACTCGTGCACCTAATACAATAGGGCTGTTTGGTCCAATAAAGTCCAAACCTTGTCAAAAACCCAACTGATTCCCAGTGTTTGACATATTGAATGCATCACTTTAAGATTCATTTGGTTAATTTTCTGGGTTTTTCTTTTGGGATGAATAGAGAATATATATAAAACAGGGGAATAAAAGAGGGGGGGGGGTGAGATATACAAACCGGAGGAGCTGAATGATACAGCCCTATTGATCAGGGGAAGTGGAGAATAAAATAGATTGAGGAAGGCCCATGAAACAGCAATAAGCCTTTTTCTTGGGGAGTCTACAACCGTCCTATGGGGGAGAGAGCCAAGTTTGGAGGAGACGTCAAAGTAGATGGCCTTCCAAATTTTATCAAAAGATCTAGAATTGGAAGTCAATCTACGAAGATTGTACTCATGGTTTTAAGTATCGGTGCGTATCGTGCCGTATCGGCCGATACGTATCATGCCGTATCGGCCGATACGTATCATGAAAATTTTAAAACCCTTATGTATCGATACGTGTCCTACGATACACACCGATACACCATTGATACGCACCGATACTCACCGATACGTACCGATACTCTATGAAAAATTCAAAATTGAAGTGAAATGTACGTTTCGGTATGTATCGGTACGTATCGATGCGTATCGGTATGTATCGACCGATACACAACGATACGTACCGATACGGTCATAAAATGGCCAAAATGGGTAATTTTTTAGAAAAACATAATTTTTTGAGGTGTTTTTGTTCCAAAGTTGCTGCCAACCATTTTTCTCTCTAATTAAAGTGGAAATCAAGGTTGGGAACAAGGATTTTACATTTATGGGACAATTACAAACCTTGGATTCTTAGTGCGATACTCTCAATTTACTGTTTATGCATAATACATGTTATATATAACTTTTTTTAACTATTTTTTTTATGCAAATGTGTATAAAAAAGTGTTTCCTATCCATTTATGTGCGTATCTTTAGCGTATCTTAGCGTATCTCCGATACGATACGATACCCTCCGATACATATCTTAATTTTGGCCGACCGATACGACAACCAATACCGATACTTTAATCATTGATTGTACTCCAACTAGACATGAGAGACAACAGACTCGAACGCAAACTTACTGACTGTATAACAAATAGAATTACCAGAAAGCACCAAATGGAATTAAGGATGTGAGGCCATTTTTTGCAGGCTTAGCATGACATTTACTCAACTGTGGGCAAGTTTGGGCTATGCCTGATCATGTTCATAATGCACCAAGCAGATCCCACGCCTCGTCCCTTTTCAAGTGTTCATGGACTTATCATGGGTTCTAGCATTCTACAAACAGAATTGGTGAACCTTACTTTAGTTGCCCCTAAGCATAACTTGCATTCAATTGAATAAAAGGGCAGATGTGGTAAATTCACATCTGTTGCTTGTTATCATGCCCTAGTGTGGGTTCTCGAGAAAATTAGTAGCTTGGAGAGGCCGGACAGGATTGGGTGGAGCCTTTAGAAATTAAGTTGTCAAAGAAGACGCTTTAGGGAATAGGGGCTTGAAAATTCTTCATTTTTCTTACTCTTTCTGTGTTGCATTATCTAAACCAGTGTTTGGACTACTTTAAAACGGCTCTTCTACTTAGAAAACGAAATGTTTGAAATGTTCCTGAAAGTTCTTGCTCCCATTGGTCCATTTGTATCTATATGCATTAGGATCGTCATCCCTCTCTTTCAAGATGATTCACGGCATGTCAAAGCCCTAGTAAGGTTCTTCGCCTTGCATCGAATTAAACCACATGCTCCACCACTTGTGCCACCCCCCATGAACTCCTTCGAGTTTCATTCTTGTGAACATACTCCTCAAGCAGGATTATCCTATTTTCATGCGATTCATAGGGTTCAACAAGCAATCGATATTTCACGATCAAAGGTGTAGCACTGCGAGGAGAGATATAACTCTCTATAACTTGAACATAGCCTCCCCAACAACTTCCAACATTAAACTCTTATACTCTATGTTTGGTTGCAAGGGAAATTAAATTAAAGGGGAGGGGAGTGAAATTTTGCAAAGTAAAATAAAATAACTATACGTCATCCGCCCTCAGCATAAGCTATTTTCTCTTTTGAAGTAAGGGAAAATAATGTAATTTCACATAAAATAGGTAAAGTAAAATAACTGTATTTCTTCACCATCATCTAGAAGAGGGTTTTCAATCATTTTTGGATCTTTGGAAGAAATATTCTCCCCTTCAGTAGAGAATGAATCTGGGTTGATATGACATATGCTAGATCCACCATATGTGACATCAATGATAAATTTGCTTTCTGTGTCACCATCAACCACTTTTGGATAGAATAGAAGTTTCATAGATGGACTTTCAATTTTCACACTTATGACAAGATTTGGAATGCCATCTATTTTGATGTCAGTTACAAACTTGCTTGTCTCAAGCATTTTTCTATTAGGATCCTTAGGGACTCCCTAGGAAACAAGCTTATTGTTGTTGCCTGGAGACTTCCCCCTTCTATCCTAACTCCTAGCCCCCTCCCTTTTTCTCCTTGGGATTTGTCCTCTTTTGGCTTCTTGTTGCTCCCTCGCCCTCTTCCCCCTTGTATATTCTTCTTTTTTGCCTTGATGCATTTATTTTTCATCCAAAAAATTAATTAAAAAATAAAAATAAAATCCAACACCGGTTGTTGGTGCATCTTCTTCTTGCTCGGCAGTGCTGGAACCTCCACAGTTACCTCTGCAAGTGGTGTTGATATTGGTGCAGGAAGTTAAGTTTGGTTGAGTTGCACCTTGAATGGAATCATGATGATTTGGGCATTTTGATCATTGGATTGGTAAGGGAAGTTTTGTAACTGGTAAAAATATGAAAGCTTGAAAGCGTATTGCATTATCTATTCAAAATACAACTTTTGAACTATTATTAGGAAGTTAATATAAGAACATGGCACTAAACCTAGGCACATGCATGGAGGGTAATGTGGGTCACAAGTGGCCCCTTCATATGGGATTTTGAATTTGAAAGGCTTATTCCATTAACAAACATGTATGTGGCTATCTGTCTCTCGATATATATATATATATATATATATGGACAAAGTTTTTCTTAACCAGGTGGTGAAGTTCGCCACTCCATTCTAGGGTTTACAAGCCCTATTGGTTTTAGTACCTTTCCTAAAAAACCTTTATGAAACTCCATGTATGCATTTAAAGCACTATACAATCAATTTTTTTCTTCTTTAAATTAGTGTGTAAAATATTAGATTTTGCTTAAGTTTGTTAATTTAACTTTGAAGAAGAAAAAAATGAACATAACATATCATTGAGAAATATCTTACGCAACCATAGTTGGTGATACTTTTACGCAAGATCAAATTTTGTAAAAATTTAATATGAATTCCTTGATATTTTTTTTTTCCCACAAATTGCTAACCATTGGTAGGTCTAGATGGGCTACTATTCTTTTAATAGGCTAATAGCAGTCATGTTCAGGGAAGGTGAACTCTTAATTCTACATTATTACCTATGTTGAAGGCAAGAGTACTCAAACAAGCTGTACATGGCTCCTATGCATTTTCTATAATAATTTAAATACTTATTGATGAGCACATTTATGTGTGAAATCTAAGTAGTAAAACATGTATTTTTACATATTTAGAATGGAACTACATTGGGTTTTACTCTCTTTTTGCAAGTTTTGTATTTTAAAGGCCCTAAGCATTATCGAGCGTTATATCTCTCCAACAACAACTACCTAGTGTAGTTGGTGAGCTATGGTATGCAAAATTCCCTTACTCACTAAAGCAAGAAGGAAAATCGTGAAAGAAAAAAAAAATCGATCAACAAGGGTTGTGCGCAAGATTTGAAAAGAGGGAGAAAAAGAAAAGAAAAATAAATAAATAAAAAAAAGGAAAGAAAATAAGTAAAAAAATTACACGAAATTTCTCCAAGTTTATTTCTCTCTTCTCTCTCCTCCACCTTAGCACTTTTGGTCTCAAAAGATCTCACCTATCAATTGTTAGTTTTCTACTTTTAGGAAAGAGAAATTTGTTACCTTACCTCCCCATTCCCTATAAATATAACTCATGTAAGAGGAGGGGAGACCCTTCATTCTTCTTCTAATTTTTTTTTTTTTTTGCTCTCTCTCTCTCCTTCTCTCACTCTTTAGTTTTAGTTCTTCTTTGTTTTTGCTTTAATCACTTTTGTAATAGCTTTTTATTTCAATTAATGCAAGCACTGTTTTATTTTTATTCAGTCTTTTATATTTATGATTTATGCAATTGAGTTGTAATTTTTAAGTTATAGTTCTAGGCTTAGATCTAGGTGACAAGATCACGAGTTGTGGAACATCTCTTTTTCAAGTTCAGTTTTTTTTTTTAAGATTTGTTTTCTCCAGGCCTAGAAATTTTAGATTTGGTTAATTCCAGATCTGGTTTTTTAAGGTTGGCAGTATCTCAAATCACCAAAGCTTTCAAGTTCAAGCATTGATTCAGGTAGGTAGGTTTTTTCAATAGTCTTCTCTCCCTCCTCTCAATCCCTCTTTTGACTAGCCTTTCTTTCTTAATTTAGGATTTTAATTTCAATCGTTACATTATTGATTTCCCTTTCCCCCAAGGTTCATGGCTAGTGTATGTGTTGGCTTTGCCCCTCCTAGCCATAGAATCATCATTTTATTGTTTTTATTTTAATTGCCTCCCTTTCCCTAAAGCCAAGTAGAATAACCCTTGTAAGAGTGACTCTCTGGTCAAGTAGGGAAGCTCATATTATGATACCTACTCTCTGGTCTCTCGGGCTAAGTAGAGAAACCTACTTGTGAGCCTCTCTCTAGCTTTATCCCCTTTCTTTTACTTTATTTTTATTTCAACATTTTTTTTCCTCCATTGCTTTTTAATTGTGTGGCTTGCGTATTTAAATTCTTAGACGATGAATGGTTAGGACGTTATTTTAGATACATATGTTTAGGACGGTAGTTAGAATTAGATCACAATCATTAATCGGTTCACTTTCGCATTATTAAAAGAAGCCAAAAATAAAGTGATTGCTCTCCCTATGTTCGACCCGTAGCTACACTGATCCATATGCTTGCGATTACATTTTAAATCCTAACACTTACCCATGTACTTGTTGCTTGATATATATTGACCCTGTCTTGCTTTAAGTTGTGGCTCATGGCTTGTAGGAGAACTATGTACACAAACACAGACATATTAGAAATCGTATACCAAAACAAAAAAAAAAGGGGCAACAACTTGCATTGGCCGAGAAAATCCGCCTGGACGCGCCGAGAAAATCCAGTTGCAATCGGATCCTCAAAATCAAACCCTGGTTGAGGAAGAGAAATCTGAGCTGCAACTCTCTCCTCCCTATTGACTCAAGAAGAGAGCTTCCTTAAGCAGAAATCCAGAATAAATTGGTTGGAGCTGGGTGATTCAAACACTGATTACTTCCACAGATCTGTGAAAGCAAGGAATAATTTCAATTCCATCCTCAAGCAAAACACTTCAGAAGGGATGCAAGTTCACAAAGTTGAGGAGACCAAGAATGAGGCTGGAAAGTACTTCCAAAAATTGTTTAATCCTGCTCCTTCTCCAGCTGCTCAAATTCCCACTGGACTTTTGAACAAGTTCGTCCCCGGCTCATTTGGCAGATTTGATTAGGGCTATCCCATCTGATGAAGACATCTCTGCTGCCATCTTATCTCACAAAGCAAGCAAAGCTCCTGGCCCAGATGGATTTAGTATGAACTTCTTCACCTCCTCTTGGGACCTCATCAAAGAAGACTTGATCAAGGAGGTCAAAAGCTTCTTTTTCAATCCTAGCCAGCAAAATGGGATCAGCCACACTTTCCTCTGCCTCATCCCTAAGAAGGAGGGTGCTGAAACTATGGTGGATTTTAGGCCTATCTCCTTATGCAATCTCTTATATAAATTCATTGCTAAAGTCCTGGCCAACAAAATCAAGAAAGTTGTGGACTCTCTGGTTAGCAACACTCAATCGACTTTTATTCCAAGAAGGAGTATAGGGGATAACATCATTCTTTGTTATGAAGTGGTCAGAGGTTTTGATAGAAATGGTCATTCTCCAACAACCCTCTTGAAAATTGACATCCACAAGGCTTTTGACTCTCTCAAATGAGACTACATTGCTTTGGTTTTAGACAGTATGGGATTTCCTCCAGTCTTCACCAATTGGATCTACCACTGCATAGCCTCCCCGTGCTTTTCTGTGTTGGTTAATGGCAGTCTAGCGGGTTACTTCACCTCCTTTGTGGGAATCAGACAAGGATGCCCCCCTCTCTCCTTACATTTTCTGCCTAGCCATGGAAGTCCTCTCTAGAAGTTTGCAAGTAGCCACAAATCAGAGCCTCATCTCAGCCATCCCAAAGTGCAAAGCTATAAAGCTCACCCACTTAGCTTTTGCTGATGACCTGATGATATTCTCCAAAGCTGATCCCTCCTCTCTTCAGAGTATCATGAATTGCTTATCTCACTTTGCAACCATGTCAGGCCTTAGTATCAATCCGGCAAAATCTCTTATATTTTTAGCGGGGATCTCAGGCTTAACAAAAGCTTCCCTGCTCCACCAATTGGGGTTCTCTTTGGGTCACCTTCCGGTGAAGTATCTGGGGCTCCCTCTCATTCCGGCCAGGCTATCTGCCCATCATTGTACTCCTATGCTGGATCTCATAAGGAAGATGCTTCAACTCTGGAAAGGGAAACTCTTATCCTTCGCGGGCTGTCTTGAGCTCATCAGATCTGTGCTCCAAGCCTCTTATATATATTGGTCCGGTATATATGGGCTCCCAGAATCCATCATTGCTAAGCTTGAGTCTATGTTTGCATCTTTTCTGTGGAAAGGTAGTGAGTGCTCCAGATTCCTTCGACTCATCAATTGGTCAAGAGTCTGTCTCTCAAAATCTGAGGGAGGTCTGGGGTTAAGAAGAATAAAGGATATCAATCTTGCAAGTACTATAAAGCTTGCTTGGAGAGTTATCTCCAAACAGAAGAGTATATAAGTTGATTGGGTGTACTCAACCCTCCTCAGAAAGGACTCCTTTTGGACAATGAAAATGCCTGGGGATTCTTCTTGGGTTTGAAGGAAGATCCTGGATACCCGCCTCAAAATCTCCTCAGCTATATCCACTAATTGGAGATGGAGCTTCTACTCTCCTCTGGCTTGATCCCTGGGACCCAAATGGAATCCTCTATCACTCCATTTCGGCTAGAAGCATCTATAGTTCGGGTCTGTCTAAGTATGCTCTTGTGGCCGATATTATTTCTTCCGGAGAATGGACTCCCCCAAGTCATGCTACACCCAGCTTGCAACCATTTCAAACTCCCTTCCTGCCATCTAAGCATCCCAGAGGAAGGATTCTATCATTTGGCTGCCGACTACTTCAAAGTTGTTCTCCTCTAGATCTACCTAGGATTTCGTCAGGACCCGAAGCCCAATCATCCCTTGGCATAGACTCATATGGTTCCCTCACCACATCCCCAGACAAAGCTTCACGGCCTGGAGAGTCTTCAACAAAGCTTTGCCCACGAAAACTTTCCTCATTCACAGAGGAATACCTGTAGACCCTATGTGCATCCTATGTGGAAATGAGCCAGAAGATATGGATCACCTATTCTTCACTTGCCCCGTCTCTAACTCCATCTAGAAATTGGTTCTCTCCAAATGCTGGCCTTCTAACAAAAGAATTCTTCCTCTGCATCGGGAGTGGATTTGGGTGGATATGACTTTCCAAGGTAAATCAATTTGTGACCTTGTGGTAAAGCTCACCTTCTGCGCCACCATAAACCAGATTTGGATAGAAAGAAACCATAGGAAATGGACCTCCAATTCACGTTCCTTGGATAAGATTTGGGGCTCCATATCTTTTGATGTCAAGGCAAAAATCTCTCGGATCTCTACCACTTATGCCCCCACCCCTAAAAATTGCCATATTGTAAACTCCTAGGAGCTGCCTAGCTCCATCATTAGGAGTGGTCCTCATCTTTGAGTTTGTCTACCATTTTCCTCCCCCCCCTCCTGTTTGGGGTTGTATTTTTCTCATTTCTCTTGGCAATGAAATTACTTATTCACCCAAAAAAAACTATGACTGTGAATGAGGCAGGTGAGTCAATGCTGTGCATTTCGTATTCAGAGGTAGAAAAGTATTGCTATGCTACTAGTATATCAATCTGGCAGCAATCACAATGGCAATGAACTCACAACTCGCTCAGAATTTTTACCTGGGTAATTTACAGGTGCAGATTTTCCCACCATGCATGTAATAAACAACTAACTGGATTAGATAAGCATGCAGGTCCTCTGGACCAAAGTACTGCTATCTCACTTACCAATCAAGTTGCAGCCTGAACTAATGTATACTGTTAGCATTTAAGTCAGAAATTTCAAATCACAATAATCATCCTCAAATTGAACAAATCAATCCATCACAGCCAGGGGAACAGCCCAGTCCTATGAAATAACAACACTTCTTTAAACATAACTTCTAAGTAACTGCATTAGTTTTTTTAATATGCATATTATTTATTTATTTTGATAGAATAGGTACATCCACCTGAACTTATTCAAGATTCTATGAGTATGGATCAGTAGGACACTCACATTCACAGTAATAAATACAGGAAGCATCATATATGCACTCTTTAACCAAAGGGTTCACCAAATAACCAGACATCAAACAGCTAAAATACAAAAAAGCAGTTTCCACTATGAAGGAGAAAAGCATGCTACCCAGTCGTGCACTCCTGTGCCCAGACACGGGCAGAAAAATGACCACCCTACCCATTGTTGGATGCCTCAACGCATACTCCCATTGGCCCCTGAGCCACGCGACCAGGTAACATTCTCTCTCTCTATTAAACAATCCCCAGATTTGACTTCTGCCCTACAAAAGAAGAGCCAAGATACTTTAACTTTGAGAATAACATGAAATGCTAAAAAAAAGAGGTGATTTATTGATAAATTCAACCTTGATTTTCCACTTCACTTTCTAAAACCTGTTTAGATGAGGGATAAATATATGAAGACACAAGCATTTAATTAGAAACAGTTTGCCTTTTGCTAACCTTCCTCATGAACACCACTCCCTAGCATTTTGAAACATCCGCATCCATGGACTGGGGCCTTTCTTGTCCACATCCCATTCCTTTGGATACCATGGGAACTGCCACATCAAGAAGCATCGCTCAGGATGAGGCATCATGGCGAGGTGTCTCCCATCTGGTGAACAGATTGCCGCTACTCCCAATGGGGACCCATTCGGGTTGAAAGGATAAAACTCTGTCACCTTCCCATAATCATCACAGTATCTCAGTGGGGCCAAGTTAAGTTTAAGGACATGATTCAAAACATCATTGTCGGGGAAATATGCCCTCCCCTCACCATGAGCAGCCCACACACCCAATGTACTACCCCCCATTCCCTTGAACATTATCGCGGGTGAGTTACCGATTGTCACACTGGTGAAGCGGCATTCGAACCTACCAGACTCATTGTGGATGAACCTTGGCTGAGATGGGTCCCCACCCATACCAAGGGTGCCTCCAACTTGAGCTCCTGGGACCCAACCCAGCAAAGCCATAAGCTGACACCCATTGCAAACTCCAAGACTGAATGTGTCAGGCCTGTTATAGAACTCCTGGAATTGTGTCAACAGAGGTTGGTTGAACCTTATGCAGGCTGACCAACCTTTTGCAGAGTCCAGGACATCTGCATAACTGAAACCTCCGACAAACACGATCCCGCGAAACTGGAGCAGAGAGACTGCCCCACTGAGAAGGTCTGACATTGTGACATCCCAGGGTTCAAAACCAGCAGCATAAAATGCGGCAGACATTTCTCTATCCCCATTGCTACCCTCTTCTCGGATCATAGCTACTTTCGGTTTTGTACTTGCTTCAATCCATTTTAAATCAGTAAATGTAGGGGTGAAGGATAACATCCACGAAGGCTTTTGCCTACTCTTCAAGCCCTCTTTTTCTAATTCAACACAGGAAGCCAACCTTTGGTACCTTTCTATGTGGAAACTGGTTTCCTCCCACATGTCTCGAAGGTGGGACATTTCCTCTTTCAATTGGATTGCCCCATCAACCTTTAGTTCTATAATGGGTGAAGCAGTTACATGCCCAATGACATCAAAGGAAATGCCAAACCTGTGAAGCTTCTCCATCACTACATCCAAGTTCTTCTTGCTAATCTCAAGGACTAGACCTAGCTCTTCTGCAAAGAGTGCTTCAATGAGGCTCTTGCCATGTGAATTCAAGTCCAAAAGGACACCACAGTTCCCTGCAAATGCCATTTCTAGGACACAAACAATCAACCCACCATCACTGATATCATGGCCAGCTGAGATCAGTCCACCAGTAAGCAGTTCCTGAACAAACTCAAAAACTGTTTTCAGGTAAGGGACATCATCGAGATCAGGACATTCATCTCCAACTTGGTCAAAAACCTGAGCAAGGGCAGATCCACCCAAGCGCCGTTTCCCTTTGGCCAAATCAATGTGAAGCAGCACACCATCATTACCATGCTTCAGGTCCGGAGTCACAGTCAATGTTATATCTGGGCAAGTGGCATAAACACTGATGACAAGATTTCCAGGAGCCTTGACAACCTCACCAGAAGCATGGGCTGCCATGGAAAGACTGTCCTTACCCCCATCAATTGCAATACCCAATTCAATCATTGCTTCTGAAAGAGCAATAGCAGCATCATACATTGCAGCTCCTTCCCCATCAACCTTAGCAGCATACATCCAGTTCCCACTCGCCTTCACATCAGAAAGAGAAGTAACCTTTGCCCAGATGAGATTTGTAAGTGCTTCTCCCACAGCAAGTCTCGCCATCGCTTTTGGATCTAGCAAACTCTTGATGGGCTGCTCCCCAATTGCACAAGCACCCCCAGACAGATCATCATATGTTTGAGCAATGACTGCAACATCAGAAAGTGTAATTTGCAAGGGTCCAACAGTCTGCTGCTGTGCCACAAGACCTGTCACACACCTATCTACTTTAGTTGTCAAAAAGCGCTTCGAACCAACTGACGGAAGCCTTAATACCCTTTTTAAAGAATCCATTAATGTGATCCCAGGGGCAATATCAAGTGGTTCCCGGGCTTGAACCATCCTGTTGAATTCAAAGCATTTCTTAGGCATATCACCAAGCACTTTATCAAGCTCAAGATCCACAGCAGGAGGGGGCTCAGGAAGTCCACTGGAATGGCAATGTTCCCTAGCTAAGCTATCTACAAGAACAATTCGACCCTCACCACTGATAGCTCCAATAACAGCCATCGACACCCTTTCTCTGTCACAAATTGATTGCAGAAGACTGCGGCTCTCAGGCTTCACAAGTATTGCATCTTGTTCTTGGTACTCAGCACCCCATATCTCTAAAACTGACATTGTGTGGTCACCGACTACAATTGCTCGAATATCAATCTCAGCACCCTTTGGATGGATTATTTCTTTGACAACATTACAATTTCCACCAGCACCCTGGTCATGGATGCTGATAATTGGGTTCTTCTCCCCCATTTCAACACAAGCACGGACAACACGGTACAACTTCTGTGCCATCTCTGCATCCCCTCGCTGTACTGCATTAAAATCAAGCTCTGCATCATTCTGGCCACTCACCATGCTTGATGCTGCACCACCACCCATTCCTATCCTATAAGCTGGTCCCCCAATCTTAACAACTAGCATCCCAACTTCTGGCCCACCTTTGGATATATGAATGTGATCAATCTGCCCAATCCCTCCACTAAACATGATTGGCTTTAACCACTCCCTCCTTTCCCCACTTGGGAGTCTCATTCCAAAAGTTCTAGTGTATCCCTGAATCAATGGTTCACCAAATTTATTCCCATAGTCAGATGCACCATTGCTTGCATCAATAAGAATCTGCAGAGGGGAAGCCAAGTTTGAAGGGTATGTGAAAGATGGATCTTCCCAAGGTGCAAAGGACCCTTCAATATGAAGGTTGCCAACACAATAACCAGCTGTGGAGGCAACAACAAAAGACCCCCTCCCAGTAGCATGGGTATCCCTAATACGACCACCAGCACCTGTCTCTGCACCAGGACAAGGTGCCACTGCACAAGGGAAGTTGTGTGTTTCTGCAGTAAATAAGATATCAAGGTCACGACCAGCAATGCTCAACAAAGATGTTGAACCAGGCTGTGCTGGCCGTAACTGCTTCACCAGGAAGCCCCTGATTGCACTTGAGTTGTCCTTGAAGCCAATGACAGAGTTATTTGGATTTGCCTGCAAAGTGCTCTTAACAATCTGCATAAGAGTCCTAGTCATAAGCTGGCCATCTATAACAATTTTCCCATTAAAAAACCAGTGCCTGCTGTGTTCACTGTTAGACTGTGCAATATCAAAAAGTTCAACAGTTGTTGGGTTCCTCTTGATGTCAGCTCTGAAGAGCCTTGTGTAATACTGTAGATCCTGTTCATCAAATGCCAAACCCATTTTCTCGTTGATCTCCTCCAATGCTTCCCGTCCCCTCTCCATGACTGGAATGTACCGGATTTCCTCAGGAACTACACTAGTTTGAAATGACATTAGCTTTTGGGGATAAACACACTCCGTCATTCGATCATGAACCATTGCAGCAAACTCATTAATTTGCGATTCCTGCAGCAAACCAGGCCCTGCCTTAAGATACAACAAGTATCTCCTTGACCTCTCCATGCGGCTCACCTCAGTCAATCCACAAGCTTGACAAATTGATACAGCATTAGCAGACCATGCTGTCGTAAAAGACAGACGGGGCCCAACTTCAACAACCACAGTGGAGGCACCTTTTTGTCTCTCCTTATCATAAAAACTCTCAGTAGCCAGATTCTGAGGCTCATAGGTCTCTTGGAGAAGCCATTTTAGTACTCCAAGTTTCTCTTTTGAGAGCCCGTAGCTAAGCCCAACATTGTAACACTGTTCAGTTTTCAGACCAACAATCTGACTGGAAATCTTGGTTTGAACCGACTTGAGAAGCTCTGCGGTTGCATTGTCTTGAATCAGGGGGACACGATAAAAATGTATAACCTCCCCAGTGGTACTTCCAATCTCATTTGGTTCTTCATTCACCAAACTGCTCACCATTCCAGAAACTACAGCCCTGGGTTTTATATGCAGCAGATCCCTAGAAGCAACACCTCCATGAAATAGCCTCCTTGAATAGCTTTGTTGGCGATGGGAACCCCAAAGCAAACGGTCTATATGCTTACGAGAACTCCTCTGCAGAAACAGGTTTTGCCTCCGTGAACCCTGCAAAATCAAAGAACATTTCACAGAATTATTATTATTATTATTATTTTTTTTTCTGCATAGGAGGGAGATGGGTTGGAAAGGATAAAATTCAAAACTAATTGTACCTGCAGGAACTCTGCCACTGTAATCTCCCCCACAGCAGCCATTTATTAATTCTACCAAACAAAAACTCAAGTTCATAAGCTTTCAATGCAAGTAAGAACAATCTGGGATGACCATTGTTTAATTTTAATCACACAGAAACCAATGAAATGGGTTGATTACAGTTTCTTGGGTTCTCATGGATTAGAAAGCCAGAGATTAACAATAATAAAGTGAAGTCCAATTTTCCATTAATGAAAGTTTCTGAACAGTAGTGGTTCGAAATATATGTACCAATACGTACGTGTATTAAAAAAAATGTGTATGGAAATAATATGATATGGGTTTAATATGTGTTTAATAGAATTCTTTCATAAAAATACAAAAAGCAAAAGTATGGATATATTTTCACATGCAACAGGCATATACATCATCTAATAAACAAAATAACTGACTGTAGAATATGAATTTATCAGAAGGAACCCTCACAACTGAAATAAGCACAATATAATAGCTAAAAACTAAAAATCCTACTCCAACTATGACTCCAAAATAGCTCTTGAATAAACTAAAATTGCGAATATGACCCTCCCTGCAATTTTAGCATATCCGGATGGGTGCCTGTTTCTTTTCCAGAACACCAGGAAGTTGCAACTCACAAAATGACTTAACTCAATCTCCCAATAAAATTTAAATCCATAATAGAAATCCTTTAAGTCTGGTACCTTGTCTGAAATTTTGAAAGCAATTTTCAAGGAATAAAGATCAAATTGGTGATGTTGAATTCCATAATCAATATAACCATTGTCTAATTTTCTTCAGATCATATTAACAGTAAATATCAATCTCCCTATATCATGGTCAGATCAGTAGATTAAAGGGTTCATTGATTTGAAAAAAAAAAAAAAAATGGTGCCTGAGAAGATGAAAGGTAATTCAACTTCTCAACACTGAAAATCATAACTTTTATCTTAATTTATTGTATGTTCTGGAGATTTTCAAAGGTGGATCGGTCTCTCATCCGAAGCCAAGCTCGTTTCTTCAATCGAAGGTCACAGGCAGCATAGAAACAGAGAACTACCAGGGAGGGCGACCTTTGACCGGCGACGAGAGCGAGACCATAGTCCAGAGAAGACCGAAGGGTTTTAGCGTTAAGGGTAAATGGGGTTTTACGGTAAAAAAAAAAAAAGCGTTTTTACTAACTATAACCGTGAGAGTTGAGAGTTCTGAGAGCACCATCAAATTACAGTAAAATTCAGATATGAAAAAATGAAGATAAAAATCAGAGTACTTACGTAGAGTGTAGTGTGTGATGGGATCACTTCGACTCTGCCGAGCGAGACAAATCACGGATTCAGTGACCGGAGAAAATATGAAAATTAGTAGGGGCTGTTGCTCTTCGTCAGAAGAAAGTCTCATATAAGCGCCATGCGGATTGCGGAATAGATACGCATACAGCCAGGGTTACAGGGTTTCAATTCCTTCACCTCTATATTCCGGTTGAAGTGGTGAGGTGGACTCCATACAACGCTAATTACCAAAAAAAAAAAAAAAAAAAAAAAAGGACTCCATACAAAGTTACAATTCCTTTTTTTTTTTTTTTTTTTAAACAAAAAAATAAAAAAGAAGCGATGAGTTCACCGTGGGCGAAGGATCGCTGCGAGGCTGTTTACAGTCTGCGCCCCTATAATGGGGAGGACAAAATGACCGCTTTGCCCGTGACCGATATCCTAATCTTTCTTTTCATTGGCCCATGTTGATGTAGCAATTTTTTCCATTTTAGGGAAAAAATATCACACAGCTGAGCAGCAATCTTTTGCCGTTTTGGGAAAAAAAATCTCTCCATCAGGATCTTATATTTCACTTATAAATTACCTAAGCTGCCTTACGGATTTCTTTTCTAATTTCCCTGAAAATAAATTTCTATCTTTCTCTTTCCGTTGATGCTTTAAATTCCTAAATTATCCCTCTATTGTACGGGACAGTCGGGTTTTCCTATCCCATTTGATTTGGTTCAAGTAAATCAGAGTATCAACCCACTCTTTAACTTACCCTAAGGCTTGTTTGTTTAGAAGGGATTATAGGGTGAGATTCTTGTGGGATTGGATGGAATCGGGGTCTTCTCCAATTATTGCACCCTCCAATGCCACTTCAATGAATCATCCAAAGGTTGAGAGGACTTGATCATACATCCCAACACTTGCCAACACCTGGGGATGTGTGTCCAAGCCTTCTAAGCTCTTGGATGGATGGTTGGTGTTAAAGAGGATACCAATCCAATGTTGATGGGGTAAATGACATAAATAGACAGTAATTGAAAAGTGAAGTTTAGAATTTTTGTGAGATTGGGATCCACATGGTAATGGAGTAGGTGACATAAAAGGACAGGAATGGAAAGTGAAGTTCCCCTTTTAATTTTACTATTCCATATTGGAAGCTTGCCTAAGGTGGGGGAGGGCCAGATTTGGGGACAAGTCTTTCTATTATTAACTCTGTAAACCTCCTGTCGGGGTTCAATATAAATCTTTGGTCACCTTTTACAAAATCTATGAAGATTCATAAGCCAATTGGTTAAGGGGGAGAGAGAGAGAGATGTCTTCTTTCTCCCCCCTTTCCCACCATTGGCAAGTTTTATTTTATTTATTTTTTTTTCATGGGAAACCGAAGCCTAAAAGGGAGTGTGATCCTGCCTAACCCAACCCGGGATAGTTAAGCACCATGGAGAGGATATCTGGACCTTAATTTGACCAGATAATATGACCTAGTTCAAGTCTAGTGTTTGGGTCAAGGTATAGACCTACCCTTTGTTTGAGTATTGAGAACCATACTGCTTTGGATCGATTCCGGCATGGATGACATGTTACTCTAATTGGGGAGCTCTAAGAGACATGGATGATGGTAAGTATGTCAAAATTTGGTCAAAAAATACTTTTACTGTTGTCCATGATAAACAAATATCTTTATGTTAGTTGTGGGATACCTAGGGTGTTCAAGTTCTAAGTTCCTATATGATGCATGTGGTAGGCCTTGGAAATGAGTTTCTACCCTTAGCATAGAAGCACCACAAGATATTATCACGCTTGCCTTCACAAAGCTATCAAACGAGTACACTAACAACTCGATGGCAAACTACATCATTTAGCTAAGTCGCTAGTTTTAGGCAGGAAATGATGTAAATATGTGTGAATATTATAAAATCATGATGGTTAGTACACAAGAAGTCATTACATATGATACAAAAATAAAGGATTAGAATAATTAATTATTTACTATAATATAAACTGTCAATAAATACGTTTCCCAATGGGGTCACTAAATTGTGGATAAGTTTTTAGGGTCACAGGACCCACGATTTTCCTTCGGGAGTCACCACCTAGGTTTTGGGGATATATGATCCCACATGTTATGCATTCATTTATATGCTTTAATGATCTTTATTCTGGTTGACTCCAATTTTAACTAATTCGGCCACGAGATAAAAAAAGGGGTCAAGTTATGATACAGGTATGGTGTTGGTGCACGTCGGTTTACCTGACTTAAAATCAATCTTCCATACATGGCATTCTAATTGTTCTAAACCTAAATACATACAACGTAACACATCAAAATGGAAAGAAAACGTACTATTAAAAAAAGAAAAAAGGAAGATAAAGATATTCACAAATCTCTATCATGCCATATTTGAAAAGTTAGTATGCAAAAATGAAAATAAAATCTGATTTATATAAGATAAGAGATGAATTTAAGAAAGAAAAAAAAAATCTAATTTATATAATGAAAGTTCATAAACTTAACTTAATCCAGTTGCGCTGCATAAGGAATGTTTGTTGGCAGATATAAATACTAAAATATTAAAAAGTTAAAAAGGCAAGAAACTCTAATTAGTTTAGAATGAATGGAATCTAGCCTAATAAATACAAATAAAGCCTAAAATGCAATGAATAAGTATGGGGGATATGAAAAAAAAAAAAAAACCATGGGGGTTGTGTGAAACACAATATGTAACATGTAACTACTGTGATGTAACAGAATATGAAATATGGGAAATTATAGAAACTAAATTAGGATAAAAATGTTGTTTTGTGGGATGCAACTACGCATGAAATAATAGGCATATGAATGATAAAAATTGAAAGAAAAATTATCATAAAAGCTATACTGTTAAGAAATACCATAGAAAGTTTTTGGAATTTTTGAAAAAAGAAATAAATTAGGGGTACCCTATATGCATAGAACTTACTGGAAAAAAAAAAAATAGCGGCTAAAAATCATAAAAGTTTGTGAGATGACACATGAAACCCTAATGAACTCTTGGAAAACATAAATCACCAAAACAACATAAATATATATATATATATATATATTTTTCCTTTAGTAAGAACCTAAACAACATGGTTAGATGCAAGAAATACAAATTCTAATTTTGGAATGTAAAATGTAAATAACTATTTCCATGTGATGCATGAAAACCTAGTCAAACAGTGGAGAAAAAAAATTACAATAAAATATGGATAAAGTTTCTTTTGACTACGCAGTGAGGTTCACCGTGCGATCCAAGGGTCGGAAGTCCTACCCCTGCCTCCTTTCGAGTGGCCTTGATGGCGTGTGGTGCACGGGGGAAAACTCGGCCCATAAAATATATAGATTAATGAAGAAGAAAACCTCAAAAAAGAAGACCATCAAAATTTGCGGGGATCCAAAGGAGGTTCTACAAAATCATAGTGTCTATAATAGTAAATTGTGATATTGAGAGAGTCTCTGTTTGTAATGATTCTACTTTCTTGGCCACCAAGATATCACTTTTCACCTAAGTTCTTTTTGAGAAAAAATAAATCCTCATCTTCACCCCAACAAAATGAGTTTGTGGAGCTAAGTCATTGGGCAAGCAACCTTCTAGGAATTACTATAGCAAACATTATCAGTTTAGTAAGGAAACAAAATTCCATACAGAAGTAAACATTCTTGAGTTTATTTTTAAGATTTCATGTATAGGATGAAAAAACCAAGATTTTCATGAAGGTTCTGACTTTTTAAGTGGTGGATATTTTCTAAGATTATATTAATTTTTCTTCAATTTTCTTCAGGTTTTTATTTTTTTTTAATATTTCCAAATATTTTTAGTTGTTATGGATTAATCTATATTATTTGTGTGAATAGTCTTTGATGTGGAGTAGGCCAAACCAATTTAAGAGTTAATTGTGAATTTTATTTTGGTGGTCATTTTGGTTTGGTGATGAACGGAAGTTGTGTTGTCCAATCATCAACTTTTTTATTACCTAATATATTAAAAACTACTTAGAGGAGGAGGACGCAAGAAAAGTCTAATTCATGAAATTAAAATGAAACAAATCATCTTCCTACTAAAAATTATACATGTAAAGACAAAACCTGTCACCTTTTGTTTGGCTTATTTCTATTAAGCATTTAAAGTGACAAATATTCCTAAAGTATTTATTTACAAGCTTCTAGTGGTTTTCAATATATATATATATATATATATATTTTTTTTTTTTTCAGTGAATGCCTCTTCAATATTCAAGAGACCCTTTTATACCTAGGGCCCGTTTGTTTAGCGGGGATGTTGGGGTGTGATTGTTATGGAGATGGGACCCACATGTTAGTGGGGTGACGGACAGGATAGTAAAGTAAAGGGAAAATTGAAGTTCACCCTACTTTACTGATTCCATACCTCGTTTGTTGTCATGTGCGGTGGGGCGGAATGTTTGAGATAGAGAGATGAAGGGCCCGTTTGATAACGTTTCTACCGTTTCTGTTTCAAGAAACGACAGAAACATAAATTTCCGTTTCTAGAAATAGAAATGAAATTGAAGGTATTTGATAAGTCATGTTTTTAGAAGTCGATGGTAACCAGTGACGGTTTCCAGAAACAGCGAAACAAGTTGAACTTGTTTCGCCTGGGTCATTTCTTGAACCATAAATAAGTAAAAATTTCTATTTCTATTTTAAAATAAGTAAAACGAAACAGTTTTATCAAACGCTTAGAGATGAAGAGTCACGGCAATGGGTTTCAGGTTTTGGGTTGCAGAGAGAGCGGTTCCAGACGAGGAAGTAAATGGAGCCAAGGAGTTTGCGGGGTTGGGATTCTGATTTAGGTTCTCCAGCTCCATTAATGGGTTGATTTTGATGGTAGAGATTTTTAATTTAGGTTTCCTGTGTTTGTGATTTGGGGAATTTAATTTTTTTCTTTTGATTTTGGAAGAGTCCATGCTCTAATTCTCTGGTTTTTACTGTTCCCCTTCACTCTTTCTTTCTTTCTTTTTTCATGTTGATGTTACAGTGTTAAGGATGCTAGTCGTGGTGCCGATGGCTGAGAGAGGTGGATCCGCTGCCCATAAATCCCATGCTTTTTTTTTAAATGCAGCCCAGGTGGAAAGGGAGGATTGAGGAGGGAGAGTGAGTGAGATAGAGGAAGGAAAGGGGAAATATGAGTTGCAGGGGTTACAAAGAGAGCGGTTCCATATTGCAGTTGCCTTGAGTGCGTAGCTATCGCAATCTTCAACGGCTTTCCCAGCAAAGTTTTGGAAAAGGCTAGGGCGGGAGAAATAGCCATCCACGTCGGCCGACAAGCAAAAGCGCAAGTTTTTTGATTGTCTTCCCAAAATACCACCCCTTATAACCAAATGGTTACAAATCACATGGGGTGGGATAATTCGTACTACTATCCCGCTCCATAGATCCCACCCCATCAATTCCCCACTAAACAAACGGGCTCTTAATGTTTAAAGAAAATAAAAATCTAATTATTTTTATTTCTTCAAATTAATAGAAGTTCAAAAGAATCTTCTATATGTTACTATTTTTTGTGTACTCACATTGATATTATAATGTGTACTAGACATGAAATGCTCATCTAACCTATTATACCTTTATACATTATTGCGTAATCAATTTGATTAGTTCGATTGTATTTAAGTAGCAAAGTGGGAACTTCAATTTTTATAACTTGTCTAATATATCAAATATCCTTTTGGATGGTTACATAACCTCAAGGTGAATGCCATAGTAGTTTTTTAAAGGAATTCGTGTTTGAATGGCCTTTCTATCATGTTATGAAAATAGCACTCATTAATGGGTTATCCTATTAAATTCATTGGATAATAGAATCTAGTGAAAAGCAAGCATATGCATTTATATAACAAAAGCCATGAGATTAGGCCAAAACTATTTTTCCATATCCCTTCCAAATCCAAGTTTTAATTTTTTAATTTTTTTATCTAAATTTGAACCCTTGTCTATATATTCACCGTTATTTTGTGTATTACTCCGAAGACATATTACCAGTATTTCATTGTAATTTTTTATATACTGAATAAAATATATTTTCATAATAATTTAAATATAAAAGGCCAACTAAAATAATAAACCTAGGTTTAATTACTACTAGCATATTTTTTTTTTCTTAAAGAATATAGAGTTTTTTTATACATGAAAAATAACAATTCAAAATCTTGTACTCATTTACTCAAAAAAAAAAATCAAATAATTCACTTCAATTATTTTACAGCACACTTATACCAGGAATCTATTCAATTGAAATGTAATAATTTAATTCGAATCAAAATTTCATAAATATATTATTTAAATGTATAAATATATATAATAATAAAAAAGAATTAAAAAAATTTTAGTGACTAAAGTCGATGTGAAACTAATAGATCCAATGTAAAGTACAAATTAAGAAATCCCAAGCTTATGCAATGGTCAATCTATGCACACGTGACAAAAGGTAATGATGATGCGTGAAAAGATCATTCTCCCTTGCAATGAAGCAAACTTGGCCTTCCTTGCTTATGCTGTCTACTGGCGACAGTAGCACCAGAACGGCAGAAGAGGCAGTTTCCTCCCACCTTCCTCCTCCACAGGGGTTTCCCCTCCACAGGCCTCAGCAAAAGCTCCCACAATAACTAATTTTAATCCTCAAATCATTGTCGCCTTCCTTAACGCAAAAATCAATATAGTGTAAATCAACACCCACGTACTGCTCAGAAATCCACCGTTGGATGAAATCTATAAGCGATCCTAACCGTCCATCTCTGCATAAGTAGGCCCCACGCTTTATTATCCATATTAGTTCTAAACTCCCCAATCATCTCTCTCTTGATTCCGATAATATATAACAAGCAAAGCAACGGATCATTTGAGGTTCTTTGATATATTCCCCACTGAACTGAATAGAATCGCTCCTCTCTTTCTCTGTTTCGCTCACTGTAGAGAAGCAGAAGTTGGAGTTTCTCCATTAATGGCGGACTTGAAAGAGCGCCTCCTTCCGCCGAGGCCCGCTTCGTCGATTAACCTCCCTGGAAGACCATCTTCGTCTGTTAACCCAACTTCTTGGCCTTCGGGTTCCGGTCGGCCGCTTTTGCAGGGAATGGATGTTCTGGGATTGAAGAAGCGTGGGCAAGGTCTTAGGTCATGGATTCGCGTTGATACATCTGGGAATTCTCAGATCATCGAAGTCGACAAATTCACCATGATGCGCCGCTGTGATCTCCCAGCACGTGATCTCAGATTGCTTGACCCACTCTTTGTATACCCATCTACGATTCTCGGTAGAGAGAAGGCGATTGTCGTAAATCTAGAGCAGATTCGATGTATAATTACGGCTGATGAGGTTTTGCTTTTGAATTCACTCGATAAATATGTGTTGAAGTACGTAGTGGAGCTTCAGAAGCGTTTGACCACACCTGCGGTTGGGGACGTTTGGCAATCCGATGGGTCTAATTTGAGTCGAAGTAGAGGAGGAAATACGAATTTTGATAACAGGTTTGGAGAGACGTCGCCTGATTACCTGCCCTTCGAATTTAGGGCGCTTGAAGTGGCTCTGGAGTCTGCTTGTACCTTTCTTGATGCTCAGGTGCGTGGGGAAGAGCTCCTAATTAGAGGCTTTATTGTTACTGTTTTCCAGTTTACACCCATTGATTCATTGGATGCATATGTTCAAATAGAATTGTCTGGTTGTTGGTTTTACTGATTTAAGATGATTGCTTTTTAGTTTTGCTCATCTAGTTTTTCTTCATTAGTTCAATTTTTGAGCCTCAAAAGTTTCAGTCTTTTCTATTTAATGTGTTTGGAATTGAAATTTGTTAGGTTTCTAGTTGGTTGTTTGGAATTACTCAATTAATAAAAAATGCCTAGTCGTGTGTAAGGAATTTGACTTTGCAGTTTCTAAGATTAGGGTGGCGTTGTCATGTTGGCGGAGTTGCAGTTTTTATCGTCAAAATTGATTAAAAAGAAAAAAAACTCCAGATACTTGCTAACCTAACGTTTCTTTTCAGGATCAATGTTGGACATTGAACTGATGAGGAATTAAGGAAAGATGAAGCAGATAGAAGCAGATAGTAAAACTATTGTTCTCCTAGAAAGACAATCATCTTGTCTTGCATCTTCTTTGTTTCACACGGGACCATAAGCGATATAGATTTTACCATGTTTCAGTTTGATAAGTGTCTCTCTAGTTCTAAATAATAAACTAGCTGATGAAGGGATGAACCTGGTATTTTCGAGGCAACTACAGCCTTCCTCTGAAATTTTCATATCGATTCCTTTTCTGCAGCAATATTCGGAGATTTAGTGATTGTGCCTCTGACAAGTGATTCTGTTTGGAATTTAATTGCTTTTGGGATTTCACTTCTCTTCTATGTGTTATTAGTACCTATTCACTCAGAAGTAGTGTAATCTGTAATCCTCTCAACCAAAGGAATGGTTCTGTTCTTTTAATAAATTTTTAATTTTGACCATTTATGCCTGTTTTGAGAATGAAAACATATCAGACCCTCAATATTTTGGTACTGCACCATTAACCAGAGACTGAAAGGAAAGGATCAGTGCAGGTGCTAGAAACATACCATTCAAGGACCTGCATAGACTTAAACTACTCACATCATTGAGACAAGCAACGATTCTCGAATTATAAATCAGAGATGTGCTGCTGTGAAATCAATTGTTTTATTGTAAGGATGGAGAGAACCAGTAATTCATCAGTGTGCAATGAAGAACAATGACTGCCCTTCTAGAGAGAGGTTAACAAGTTGAAGGCCCTAATGGAAAATAAAAATCCAACAATAACTTTCTTTAAGGTGGTTAGAAAAGACTTTAATGTTTGATGATAGATATGGCCTTATAGAGAGTGGAAAGGAAAAACAGGGTTCATTTAGCTGAACTCTATAATGAGGATAGTGTTTAACTGGGCTAAGTCTAGTTTTTCCTTAAGCTTCATGTTATTTGTCTGCTTTTAGCATCACCAATACTGGCATCTTATTAGATGTCTCACCTTTTGTTTTACCTACTGTTGTGATGGAACTGTATATAGTTTGCCTTCAATAATCTTGAGCTGAATTATAAATCATAGATGTGCTGCTGTTAAATCAATTGTTTTATTGTAAGGATGGAGAGAACCAGTAATTCATCAATGGGCAATGAAGAACAATGACTGCCCTTCCAGAGACAGGTTAACAAGTTGAAGGCCCTAATGGAAAATACAAATTCAACAATAACTTTCTTTAAGGTAGTTAGAAAAGACTTTAATGTTTGATGGTAGATATGGCCTTATAGAGAGTGGAAAGGAAAAACAGGGTTCATTTAGCTGAACTCTATAATGAGGATAGTGTTTAACTGGGCTAAGTCTTGTTTTACCTTAAGCTTCATGTTATTTGTCCGCTATTATTATCACCAATACTGGCATCTTATTAGATATCTCACCTTTTGTTTTACCTATTGTTGTGATGGAACTGTATAGTTTGCCTTCAATATTCTTGAGCATCAGATGACTATTTGCTCTAGTTCTTTTTTTTCTTTGCTAAAGTATTTGCTCTAGTTCTTATTATCATGTAGAATCAAGTATATATAAATAAATTCTCATAAAGGGGACTCATATTTGTTTGTACGCTACTGTGTTAGCAATTATCTTTCCTTTTTTTCTTCCCCCGGGGGTGTGGGTGTTGTTCTGCTTCCTTTCTCATATGAAGCTATTTACACCACATCTTAATTATAGGTGTTAATTACTTGATTACCCTGAAGTCATTATAGTTTTTTTGTTATGAAAAGAAAGAAGATGCTTATAACCATGTCATGCATATTCCATTCTTCAAGCTAGTAACTTAAGGGTTTGCAATTCATCGATGTTAAACAGGCTGCGGAGTTAGAGATAGAAGCATATCCTTTGTTAGATGAATTGACTTCAAAGATCAGTACCTTGAACTTGGAACGTGTACGTCGCTTGAAGAGTAGACTTGTTGCTTTGACTCGTAGAGTTCAGAAGGTACTTTCCAATTTCGTGTTCTTTTTTATTTCATCTACAATATAATGCTAGCCAACACATTTAGACTTTTGTAGAGATTTCACTGTGTAGGTAAGGGATGAAATAGAGCAGTTAATGGATGACGATGGTGATATGGCTGAAATGTATCTAACTGAGAAGAAGAGGCGGATGGAGTCATCATCATTCTATGGTGATCAGTCCTTGATGGGGTACAGCTCAGCTGGGGGTGCACTCTCGGTTTCTGCTCCAGTTTCTCCTGTTTCTTCACCTCCTGATAGCCGGAAGCTTGAAAAGAGCTTGAGCATCGCAAGAAGCAGGCATGAGAGCATGAGGAGTTCAGAGACCGCCACTGAGAACATAGAAGAGCTGGAAATGTTGTTAGAGGCATACTTCGTGGTCATTGATAGTACCCTCAACAAGCTGACATCTGTAAATATGTGTTCTCTCTCTCTCTCTGTTTTTTTTTTCCCTCATGTTTTGGGAATGAATGGAATTATTTAATTCTCTCTGACTTGCTACCCCTCTCTTTCCAGCTGAAGGAGTACATTGATGATACAGAGGACTTCATCAACATTCAGTTGGTTTGTATTCCCTTCTTTTGCCCTTTTTTTCTGGTCTGCAAAAAACATTGGAAATCCAAGAATTGTATAAAAGAAACCACCAAGACAACATCCTTTTTTCCCTCTTCCCTCTGGTCCTGTTTTTCTTGTAGAGCTTAGGATATCCAATTCACACGCTGGTCGGCTGGTACCTGGTGAGAGGGCTGTGTAGCTTGCTACTGGTGTTACACACTTGTGTAGGAAAACCATATTGAAGACTTCCGCGATTTGATGATTCTATCAGCATATTTTGGATGTTTATTAGAATATGAAGGTGCTTCTTCAATAGGGCAGAGTATAATACATATTGCCTTTCACCATTACCATAACACTAGGAACTATATTGGACCCACTGAGTGGTGGTCCTCATCATCCTATGAACCTGAGAGAGAGAGAGAGACTCTTTATTCTGAAGGCTATAGTTGGCTTCCTTTTACTCTTGCAGGATAATGTCCGGAACCAGCTGATCCAATTCGAATTGCTGCTTACAACTGCAACATTTGTTGTTGCAATCTTTGGTGTGGTAGCAGGGGTCTTTGGTATGAACTTCTCGATATCATTGTTTGATAATCCAAGTGCATTCAAGTGGGTTCTTGTAATCACTGGAATAATAGGGGTGGTTATATTCTTCTCATTTTTGTTGTTCTTCAAATACAGAAGATTGATGCCCTTGTAGATTGAGAAATAAAAAATAGGGAAATGGAAGATGATTTTTTTCATGCTCTTTGTAAATAATAAAAGAGAGATGAATTCAGGAAAGATGTCAGAGTCGAGGAAGAGAAAGCTCTCCATCGAAGGCATTTTTTTGGCCCCCTTTCTTAGTAATTCAGTTATTGTTTTATGGACATAGAAGTCTCATATTGCTATGCCCTCCTTTGTACATGAAATTCCCAATTTGTGATCCCAGGAAGTCTGGGAATTGTCTCTTTTTATACAATTTAATTTTTTTTCTTCTGTTTTTTAGACCTTTCCTTACCAAGCATCTTATAGAATGTCAACCATCTAAAGTCAATTGCAATTGCTTTTTAGCTGGTTTTGTGGTCTAGATTGATTTATCTTATTACTAGTGATATATTTTAATGTTACAAAATAAAAATTTATTTCTTAAAAATATTTTGTTAGCTATGGTGTCAAGTCATGTCTGCCAATTATAATGGAATCTTCAATGGACAGAGCATGAGAGCGCCGCAGATCAAGTGCAAAAATCCCCTGCTGGGAGGCAGTGACGGACAGTTGAGGTGTATCTCGGGATCCCCACTGTCATTCACTGCAGAGGATTTGAGTCTCCTAGGTCGAGGTTCCACTACAGAATATTTAGGGGAAAATAATACTACATGATCATGAGGCCCTTGCACCTTGACATGGAAAGGAGGGGTGCAAAATGATAACC
Organism: Macadamia integrifolia; assembly: GCF_013358625.1. NCBI lineage: Eukaryota > Viridiplantae > Streptophyta > Magnoliopsida > Proteales > Proteaceae > Macadamia > Macadamia integrifolia. The sequence continues at coordinate 3,777,244 of NC_056563.1, read as the reverse complement.
TCACCCCTGTTAAATACAAAATACTAGAGGTGTCAATCGGTCGGGTCGGGCGGGTCTTGATTGGATCTAATAGGGCTTGGCAATGTGAAATCCTTACACCATGAACGCCCATTTACTTAAACGGTCTAGATTGGGGGAGCATGGTACGGCTTGTCATTAGGTCGGTCGGTTTTGGGTTTTAATCGGGCTATCTTAAACGGGTCTTAAACGGGCTATGGACGTATTTAATTCTAAATGGATTCTAAACGTGCCTACTTTAAAATCTTTTTTTAAAATGATTAAACTATTGGCTTTAAAACTACCAGAGGATAACATTCACAATTCCGAACCAAGGGAATCATGTCTTTAGCAATTGAACAATTGATAACAATTGAATGTCCCATTTAGCAAGATCCAAAGAAAATTATATATATATCCAAGGGAATCATATCTTTAAAATGTAATCTAAGTTGCAAGAATTACACTCTTTTTAACAATTGAATGTCCCATTTAGAATGTGGATGTTTTAATTCTATATATTCTTTTCTCATATTTTGTAGTATTAGTGGTAAAATAGGTATTTAGGCATTTTTTAAGGGTGTCGGGCCGGTCGGGCTAGATGAGTCGGTTCTAGCGGGCTTCTTAAGTGAGTCGGGTTGATCGGGCACCCGACGAGCTAGTGGCCTGCCCCGTGAACACCTGTTTAATAAACGAGCCGGGCTGAAGCCCTACACATTATTAAACTGGCCGGTTCAGTTTGGGCCTTAAGCGAGTCGGGCTTGGTTGGGCCTACCAGTACGGGCTCAGGATTGACACTCCTACAAAATACCCACCATCTATTGGTGCCCTTGCGTGCCCCCTTATCGGCTCTTGTGTCGGTGTATGGCCATGTGACTTGGGAGATCGGTCTTCTTCCCATATTATTATTGCGCATGTTTCCGGCATGAAATTTTCAAGCTTAGACTTTTTTTTTTTTTTTCCTGGTAAAGATCAAGCTTGAGTTGGAATCTTATGTAAACATTCCTTTCAGTTTTCAGGTTATAACTATCTTATATATGCATAAAAACCATTAGAGAGAGAGAGATTCTTCAGAACATGATAATGATATCACATCTCATAACTATTACAATATTTTATCATTCTCGTGGGGGTTGAACAAACAGTAGTATTCCAAAGTGACAAAAGAGGAAGATATCAAAAATGATTTTTCCGTAACCATTCTTACATTATGAAGGAAAAGAGTCTCCTTGGACACAGGTCTTTCATAGATCATTTAGCAGAGGAAGAACTTGAAGATAACCTCTCACTTCGTGCTTTATCTGCCCTCTCCATATAATCTTGATGAGACCGATGCTTTGTTCCTTCAATACAAGGAGATGGAATGTAAGATCCAACTAGAGAAACATAATACAAAACCACAGGCACTGGGGAAAAACTACTAAGCCTAGATCCAGCCTCTCAAGTCTCAACACAGATAACAGCCACATCTATGAGGTCACAAGAAGGAATGCAGAGACTATGATAAACCTAACCTCAGATTTCTAACATGCAGAAACACAATTGTGTATGTGGTGGTTACATATGAAACATTCAAAGGGTAGATGGTAATTGATCAGAATCAGGTCAGCAGTCAGCTCAATCTGTTTCATGTGAGCTAGTTGTACCTAAGGTCAATTTTTCTCATGGAATTATCCTTGGGTTCCCAAGGAATGTTCAGATGATGATAAAACAAGCAACAACGAAGTTTCTATATGATTTATAGGCACTAGGGGTTTCCTAGGCAACATCTAAGCTAGAGTGGAATGCTATGGTCATGTGTATTAAGTCATTTTGACAAATATCAGTGACAATATGAACATAAAAATATGTATGTGCTCATTTCTCCTTACAAGATAAGAATAAAAATAATCTCCTTATCAGTCCATTTGTTTTTCATTTTGTCTTTCATTCATACACCTAAGTGTGAGAAGGGAATACACAAAAAGGGCTAGGAGGACTGAAGAAAATTACTTTATAGCTGCTTTATTATGTGATTTTCTTTTTAGTATATGTTTATTGAACATAGAAAAAGTTGTATCCATTGCACGAGGTTCATGCCAATGTACGGTCTGGGGAGAGTTATAATGTATGCAGCCTTATCCTTGCTTGACGGAGAGGCTGTTTACCAATTCGAATCTGTAACCATTAAGTCACAATGAAACAAACTAATTGAACATACTGTCAATATTAATGAACATATTTTTATGTTCATTCTAATATTTGTCAAAATGACTTTGATGCATGATCATAACATTCCTTCCAGCTCTACCTAAGATGTTTCCTAGGGAACACTTAGTGCCATGCATCACATGAGCACTTTGTTGTTGCTCGTTGTATCATCATCTGAACATTCCTTGGGAACTCGAGGATAATTCCATGAGAACAATTGACCTCTAAGTACAACTAGTTCAATAATTTAGCCCACATTACTTGAAATCTCAATGAAGGGTATCCCTAATTTCAATGTCCTTCATAGAGCAACAACAATTTAGCCTTTTCCCAATTGTATGGCTGTCGATCATATAGGAAATCTTCATTTTAAAATATGAATAAACAAGTAACAATCTTCATTAATAATGAAACTAGAATAGAAAATCTATGCAAGTTATTTACAAAACCTTTCAAGCCTAATTTAAACCATGGGTAGAGCTCACGTGCTCAAGTTTCCAAATATTGAATTGGCAAGGACCAAGGGAACTCTTTGAATTGGCCATATCAAGAGAATTTTCTGAATTGGCCATCTATCGGCTTCAAAACTTTCCAATTATATACACAACTTGTACATGCGAGCTAGCTGCTTGATGCCAACTAAACTGTCGTGATCCAGACTGAACCTTTTTGAAGACACTTTTCTGCGTCACCAATGTCGCCTAAATAAGTAGAAAGTTGGAGTCCATCAAATTAAAAGATAAAAGAAAGAAGAGGGAAAGGGAGAAAAAGAAAAGAAACAAGGCAATGCAACACCTCCGGTCCATCCCACCTAAATATAGTCGGCAATATAAATCTTTGCCCTTCAAACAACTCTATTTGATTTCATACTAAGGTGAAGACCTAGTTTTTGTATTTCTTTCTTTACCAACTCATCAATGATCATTTTAAGTCTGCGTCTAGCTCTTCTAGCACCTTCCAACTGGATCTGTTCATTTACATGATAATATGATTTGAGTGTTTCCATCCACCCTCCCACACAAACACACACTACTGTGGTTTCTAATCTCCTAAAAGAATGGTTATTATAAAACCCGAAATTTCAGGATTGCAGGAGAATGAACTAGACCTAGAAATAAAGAGATTTCGATATATTGAGCAGATCAGATAGTAGTGAATATTAACCGCTCTCCAGTCTCCTATACCATTACGTAATAACAAAGTGCATTCAACGAGGAGAGCCCATTGATTATCAGCATTGGAATTCATGCAAACTCATCGTCTTCCACAAGCAGAGAGCATAAGCAACAAACAATAAGCCCCTTTGGTTTCATTTTTTTTTTTTCTTCTTTTTTTGTGAACAAATGAAAATGGCAAAAAAGAAGAAAGAATAAATGAACAGAATGTCAGCTATAAATAGCCAAAACCTTGCAAAGGTCATGCTAATATGTAGTGCAAAATGCAACCCAGTCAGACCTGCCACAGTATTCCCAATATTGAAGGGATACCCATAAAAGATCTCAAAAGAATTTCCTAGAAGCAAAAGGAAACTAAACAGACATCCATCCAGATCGCCAACTATACCACCTCCAGTGCAGATTTTATTCTTCCAATGGACAAAATTTTGTAATTTTGTTCGGGCAACTAAATTGAAACGAAGGCAAAGAATAAGTCTGGCCTCATTTAGTTGGGATAAGGCTGAGTAAAAGCTGATAAGAATCAAGCTTAAGTTGTTCTACATATGCATGTCCATTTTCTTGTGTTCAAGGTTAGACCAAATTGTTGATCTTGCTTCCTTTGTAGGGATCATTATGCTCCTTATTGATTCATTAGCAACCACGGCCATACATAATCAGCATTCGTTTCTGCCACTCTCGTCATGGCAATCTCTGCAGCCATCTTGCTCTTCAAATCAAAGCTAACTTTTGATATTTCCAAGCTGCAAGCAATATCAATCACCATTTTCATCTCAAAAAATGTTATGGCTTCAAGAAATCACTAGTGCAATTCCTGTCGGCAATGCATGCCTTGACTGTGATTGGAACTCCCATGCTACAAAACATCTCTATTGACTATTCTATTTCAGCCCAAAACTACTGTACAAATGATGATAAAGACTTGACAATCAAGTAGAAAATCAATGTTCTTTTAAATAAGGGAAGAGATTATGGTCAGTTGTTTAAAAAAGTCTAGAGAGAGAGAGAGAGAGAGAGAGCACACATGATGAGTCATACAATAGAGAATAGAAATTGCAAGACCAAATTTGACACAGCCAATCCAAAGATACCCCATCTGTCCAATCGTCAAAATTACCTCACCAAACCTTCCAAGTGGCACAAAAATGGCTGTCGATCAGATAGGAAATCTTCATTTTTTTTTTTTTTTTTTT